>NW_022681456.1:120919550-120961941 GCF_009764315.1 Trachypithecus francoisi | reverse complement strand
AGAAGACACTGGGTATGTGTGTATATATATATATATATATTTTTTTTGGAGTCAGAGTTTTGCTCTGTTGACCAGGCTGGAGGGCAGTGGCAGGATTTCCACTCACTGCAAGCTCCGCCTCCTGGGTTCACTCCATTCTCCTACCTCAGCCTTCCAAGCAGGTGGGACTACAGGCGCCTGCCACCATGCCCGGCTAATTTTTTGTATTTTTAGTACAAACAGGATTTCACTGTGCTAGCCAGGATGGTCTCCATCTCCTGACTTCGTGATCTGCCCGCCTCGGCCTTCCAGAGTGCTGGGGATTACAGGTGTGAGCCACTGTGCCTGGCCGACAGAGGCTATATTTTTGAGCTCTACATTTCAGAGTTCTTTTCTCTAGCCCTGGCCTGGGTCCCAAACAGGGAACTTAATTCGCTCTATCACTGAAGTATACTCTTGCTTTGACGCCATTGGTATGTTGTCCTAGAGATTTGCTGTGGCTGCCAGGAGTGTTTCATAGTTAAGAACTGATGCAACCTCTCTTTTGTCAGTTTATGAGTCTATAAACCATCTTGTTTCCTTTAGTATTATCTCCCTGGAACTGGAAGGTCAGAGATGAAGTTTTCTTAGATTCTAAGTCTCAGTCTTTGGTGTCTACCTTTGTCTGTCTCCCATGTCACCTGCTGTTTTTTTTCTCCCACCTGTTTTTCATTTTAATGTTTTTATTGGATAGGTGTCTATTATTGGAGGCTACCTCGAAACATTTTTGGATGTTGACAGGATATAAGTATGAATAATATGTAAAAGATGACTTACTCTAGTTCTTTTGAGCAGAGGATTTGGTTTCGATATGTGGCCCTAATAAAGCTTTTGTTAAGTCCAAGTACTTTGTGAACTTGTTCCCTTACCTGTAAAATGGAGTTAGTTGTTACTAATACCTCTTCTGCCTAACTCAGGAGATTGTTTTGAGGATGAAATGAAATCATGAATGTAATGGAATTTTGTAAATTTTAAATGAAATATTGTATTACCTAAGATTTTTTTTTTTTTTTTTTTTTTTTTTTTTTTTTTTTTTTTTTTTTTTTTTTGAGACGGAGTCTCGCTGTGTCGCCCAGGCTGGAGTGCAGTGGCGCGATCTCGGCTCACTGCAAGCTCCGCCTCCCGGGTTCCCGCCATTCTCCCGCCTCAGCCTCCGAGTAGCTGGGACTACAGGCGCCCGCCACTGCGCCCGGCTAGTTTTTTGTATTTTTTAGTAGAGACGGGGTTTCACCGTGTTAGCCAGGAGGGTCTCGATCTCCTGACCTCGTGATCCACCCGCCTCGGCCTCCCAAAGTGCTGGGATTACAGGCTTGAGCCACCGCGCCCGGCTCCTAAGATTTTTTTTTAAACGCTGTATTAAGAATGGAATGAACCTGGGTTTTCCTTTGAAATCCCAAATGTTTAATGTACAGAGAAGTTTTAATGTGTCTGTTGGGGAGCTTCATTAGGATTGTTTTCTGTCTTTAATTGGCCAGTATTGTTTTATATTTTAGCATTTTTGGGGACCATCAAAATTTGTGTTTCAGTTATCATTAATATTTTACAAAGTTATTGAATGTGCATGATTTAGTCTTTAACAATCTCTTCAATTATTTACATTCCCATGTAAAAAATGCAGTAATGAACGTCCATGTAAATAACATTCCCATGCTTTAATGAAGCATAATTTCTTGACATTGCAGTTTCTAAGTGCCCTGTCTTGAGGTTGGGAAAGCTAAAGGGCAGTCAGAGGTCAAGGTCAGCAAAGCATCTCCTTTGACATTTGAAATCCAGCAGCAGGTATCACAGTGAACCCCATTCCAGCATCCAGGAAGTTTCTCTGCCCTGCCTCTCCTCCAGCCACCTCAGAATCTGTGCCTGCAGTGTTGGTCCTGCTTTCCTGTCTCTCCTCTGCCTTTTCTTTCTCTTCACCAACTTCTACCAAGTGCCTCTGATGTCCCAGACAGTGGCAGTGGGAGTACAAAGGCTAATAAACCCGGCCTTGGTCCTCAGACAATTTATATTTTCTGTGCACATATTAAGTTATACTGTCATATATAGTGTTGAGAAACATTGATACAGATTTCCTGTGAAGTGCAGAAGCACCGTCGTAGAAGCAGAGATGCAGAGGCAGCACTGCTGACTCACACATGGAGAGCTGGAGTTCTTGGTCCAGTGGGAGAAACTGACCTGGACATCATTTCAGTGCAGCGGAGTGAGTGCTGGGATGGGCTCCCTCGGGGCATCTGGGGCTGGGTTTGTCTGGTGTTTAGTCTCCTGCCTGGTAGTTAGAGATTATCAGTAAGATGAGCATTGGGAGGTTTCTAAGTGAAAGGAAAGGCAATCACTTACCCGAAACCTGAAATTTGTAGGTGTTCCGGGCCATTTGTAATTCACTGAATCTGTTTTGTCAGAGCAAGTGTATCATCTCTTTTGGATGGAGTGTGGCCAGCCCTGCCTTGCGATGTAAGGAAATCAGGAAACACTTGTCAGGTGACAACACCGTGCCAGACACTCTTCTAGGGGTTTCCACGTGAATCACTTTATTCATTTCTGTTGCTGCTTTACCACATTTCCACGTATTTCGTGGCTTAAAACAATTGTAATTCTATCATTTCACAGTTCTGTGGAGCAGAAGTCTGACGTGGGTGTCACTGGGCAAAAATCACTATGTTGTCTGTGCTGCATTCCTCACTGGAGAATTGTTTCCAAGCACTTTTGGCCAAATCTAGTTCCTTGTGGTTGCAGGACTGAGGTGTCTGTTCCCTTGCTGGCCATCTGTTGGGGGCTGCCCTCAGCTCCTGAGGCCTCTATCTGGTCTTTGCACATGGTCCCATCAGCTCAGCACTAGCTAGGCCAGGGACCTGGTCAGGCTCTCCAGTTCCCCTGTGTGCATTTCTCTTCTTCCACTCGGAGAAAGTTCTATGCCCTATTTTAAAATATTTTTTTGAGATGGAGTCTCGCACTGTTGGCCAGGCTGGAGTGCAGTGGCGTGATCTCAGCTCGCTGCAACCTCTACCTCCCGGGTTCAAGTGATTCTCCTGCTTCAGCCTCCTGAGTAGCTGAGACTACAGGTGCCCACCACGATGCCCGACCAATTTTTGTATTTTTAGTAGAGATGGGGTTTCACCATTTTAGCCAGGGTGGTCTCCATCTCTTGATCTTGTGATCTGCCTGCCTTAGCCTCTCAAAGTGCAGAGATTACAGGCGTCAGCCACCTCGCCTGGCCAGTTCTATGATCTTAGAGGCTCATGGGATTAGATTGGAACTCCCTGGATAGCCCAGGATACTTCTCCTAAGGCCTGTGGCAAAGCCCTTTTGCTGCGTGACATAGTCACAGGTCTTGGGGGTTGGAATCTCCCACCACAGTTACTGATCCACTTACTACAGCAGCCTGGGAGGTGCTTTTCATTGCCTCGGGTTAACAGATACCTTTTTTTTTTTTTTTCAAATTGGCAGAAATATGAAGATCCTTCTTTTTTTCTTTTCTTTTATTTATTTATTTTTGAGACGGAGTCTCATTCTCTTGCCCGGGCTGGAGTGCAGTGGTGAGATCTTGGCTCACCACAACTTCCACCTCCTGGGTTCAAGCAGTTCTCCTACCTCAGCCTCCTGAGTAGCTGGGACTACAAGCATGTGCCACCAAGCCCGGCTAATTTTTGGATTTTTAGTACAGACGGGGTTTCAGTATGTTGACCAGACTGGTCACAAACTCCTGACCTCGTGATCCACCCACCTTGGCCTCCCAAAGTGATAGGATTACAGGCATGAGCCACCGCACCCACCCATGAAGATCCTTCTTAAATGAAAAAAACCGTTCCTCTGACTTGATGTGAGGCTGTTGGTGAGATTGATAACAATGGAGACAGGTCCGTCAGAAATGGAGCTAAACTTTGTGTTTTGAAGTATTTTGATGGCCTGCCCTGATTATGTAAGTTTTGCTAAGAAGTCATTAGAGTAATTCCTCTACTGGAAGAAACACCCATATGGGGAATTTGGGATATTGTCTTTTCAAGTTTTACACAAAGGACTCTCCATGGCTGAAAAGTACATGATTCCAGGTCCATTCCTAGAATGGAAACAACCGGATCAACCCAACAGCGATTCACATTCCTGAGTTTGAGAGCACCCGATAGTTTCAAGGCTGAAGCCAAAAGCCCAACAAACAATGTTTGTACCTTTTTCCCTAGTTAGGAATTAGGTGCATCCTGTGGTCAAGAAAACAACTGATGGTGGTCACCAAGTAGTTTAAAACCAAGCAGGTTGGCCGGGCGCGGTGGCTCAAGCCTGTAATCCCAGCACTTTGGGAGGCCGAGACGGGCGGATCACGAGGTCAGGAGATCAAGACCATCCTGGCTAACACGGTGAAACCCCGTCTCTACTAAAAAATACAAAAAAAACTAGCCGGGCGAGGTGGCGGGCGCCTGTAGTCCCAGCTACTCGGGAGGCTGAGGCAGGAGAATGGCGTAAAACCCGGGAGGCGGAGCTTGCAGTGAGCTGAGATCCGCCACTGCACTCCAGCCCGGGAGACAGAGCAAGACTCCGTCTCAAAAAAAAAAAAAAAAAAAACCAAGCAGGACCTCATTTTATCATGTGGGTGTTTTTGATTTTTTAAATGAAGTTTTTATTTTCCTGTGCAATAAATGACAAGCTCTGACTTGAAATACATTTCCTTTAATAAACCAGAATCTAGGGCCAGGCGCGGGGGCTCACGCCTGTAATCCCAGAGTTTGGGTGGCCGAGGAGGGCAGATCATGAAGTCAGGAGATTGAGACCAACCTGGCTATAGTCAAACCCTGTCTCTACTAAAAATACAAAAAATCAGCTGGGCATGGGGGCAGGCACCTGTAGTCCCAGCTACTCCGGAGACTGAGGCAGGAGAATGGCGTGAACCCGGGAGGCGGAGCTTGCAGTGCGCCGAGATCACACCACTGCACTCCAGCCTGGACGACAAAGCGAGACTCTGTCTCAAAAAAAAAAAAAAAAAAAGAAAAAATAAAGAAATCAGAATCTATAATCCTAAGGTTCTTAACCCAGCTCTCAGAAATTTATGACATCCCCAAAATGCTGTGCAACAATTTTGTGTATATGCATCCATGTGTGTTTATGGGGAGATGATTTATAGCTCTCCATACATTTTCAAAGTGGTTGGATTCCAAAAAATTTTAGAATACACCACTTGGGCCTGGTGTGGTGGCTCACATCTGTAATCCCAGCACTTAGGGAGGCTGAGGCAGTAGGATCCACTGAGGTCAGGAGTTTAAGACCAGCAACATAGTGAGACCTCCAACTGTACCAAAAAAAAAAAAAAATGCTGGACGTGGTGGTGCACACCTGTGGTTCTAGCTACTCGGGAGGTTGATCACCTGATCCCAATAATTTGAGGCTGTAGTAAGTTAGAATTGCACCACGGCACTCCAGCCTGGGCAACAGAGGAAGACCCTCTCTCAAACAAAAACATAAAACCGTATCACTTAGTATACTATTGTTGTTGGTCAAGTATCAGATTTTGTTTAAAAATTAAATACTCTTTTTTTTTTTTTTTTTGATACAGAGTCTTGCTCTGTCACCCAGGCTGGAGTGCAGTGGAGTGGTCTCAGCTCACTGCAAGCTCTGCCTCCTGGATTCACACCATTCACCTGCCTCAGCCTCCTAAGTAGCTGGGACTACAGGTGCCTGCCACCATGCCTGGCTAATATTTTGTATTTTTAGTAGAGATGGGGTTTCATCGTGTTAGCCAGGATGGTCTTGATCTCCTGACCTCCTGATCTGCCCACCTTGGCTTCCCAAAGTGCTGGGATTACAGGTAAATACTCATTTTTAGCAAAGTTGTACAGGCATACAGCTCTAAGAGTCAGAAATTAACAAGACTTAGGACAAAACCCAGCAATCCCCTACCTTACCCTTCTCTATCTGATCCCTGCTCCTTGGAGGCTACTGTGTTTATGTTTTAGCTTGTTCTTCTAGATTGTGTGAAAGACAGGGAGATGTCCTACTGTGGAAGACAAGGATTCAGGTTGCTTACCCTCCCCGCTCCTCCTGTTGCCCACGTTTTTCTCCCCCATCCTCTCAGTATAATTATTGTGATAGTGAGGCCAGGCATGGTGGCTCGTGACTTATCTCAGATATTTGGGAGGCTGAGGCGGGCAGATCACTTGAAGCCAGGAGTAGAAGGCCAGCCTGGCCAACACAGTGAAACCCTGTCTCTACTAAAAAATGCCAAAATTAGTCAGTTGTAGTGTCGCACACCTGTAGTCCCAGCTACTCAGGAGGGTGAGGCACAGGAATTGCTTGAACCTGGGAGGTGGAGGTTGCAGTGAGCTGAGATCGCACCACTGCACTCCAAACTGGGCAACAGAGGTAGACTCTGTCTCAAAAAAAATTATCATGATAGTGGGATACATAGTACAATAGTGTATCTATTTAGTATTCTTCCTGTTTTTTGGCCCGGAGCTTCTAAAACCCTTGTAATATCCTGAGCGATAGGAACATCATTGGTTATAATATTTGGTCTTAGGTTTCAATACCTGACACAAGAGCTTCTAAGACTTTTGGAATCTCTGGGGTGATAGGAGTGTCTTTTGTATGATCATGAGATGACAGGTGGCTTCGGGCCCCTGGACAGGTTCAGGATCAGGGCTGGTTGCCAGAAAGATGAGTCATGATTAAAGAGTTGGATGTATCAGCCTCACCCCTACCTCTGGGAGGGGAGATGAGACAGGCTGGAGATTGAGCTAGTCATGAGTGGCCAATGACTTAATCATGTCTGTTATGAAAACTCCATAAAACCCTCTAAATACTAGGTTTGGAGAGCTTCTGCTTTGGTGAATTCATTTTGTGCTGGGGAGGTGGCACTTCCAGGGACGGCATGGGAGCCCCGACCTCTCTGCCCCATGGTGTGCTCTGTGGGTCTCTTGCATTTGGCTGTTCCTGTGTTCTCTTCTTTGTAATAAACCGGTAAGAGTAAGTAAGTGCCAAGCACTTTGCGTCTGTCACATCAGGTGTTGTGGGCAGTTGACCGGTTGAAGAATGCATTGGTATTATGTGAGGAACATTGGCCTTTGAAAAAGCAGAACTAGATCCACGTTCTTGCCTGGTAACTGTAACTATCATCTAGTTTGTAAAGGGGAATGCAGTTCACTGAAAAATTCTTATGACAGTAGGGAAAGGATTGGGGTGTCTGCATTGGTTTGTGTCATATAGGTCGTATGAAAGAACATTTAGGCTGGAGGGAGACTTTTCATCTCTCTAACTTTACTTTCACAGGACAATTCCATCACGATTTGAAGATTTTTGAGTCAAAACTACATTGTTCTGCTATGTGTTTTGGGGCAAATTTATCCATACAATTTGCTTAAATATTTCAGAGAATACAAGAATATATGTGTGGGGTAAAAATCTGAAATTTGCATTCCCCCTTCTCTAGAAGTAACCATTGTGAATAGTTAAGTCTGTATTCCAGCTATTTTGTATATTATAAATACACTGGGAATATATGAGTGTATATATACATATATGTTTTATTTTTAGAGATGAAATATTGCTCTGTTGCCCATGCTAGTCTCAAACTCCTGGGCTCAAATGACCCTCTCTCCTCACCCTCCCAAAGTTTTGGAATTACAGGTGTGAGCCACTGCGCCTGGCCTGCATGAGTATATTTACTAATTGCCAAGTTACTCTGTTCAATACATGTCTGTTGAACTCCCCCATGTGCCAAGCATTGTTCTAAAGACCTTTTATGCACGAATTCACTTAATTTTTAGAGCAACTCTATTATTGTGGCCCTTTTATAGTGAGGAAACTGAACCACAGAGAGGCTGGGGACGTTGTCTAATATCACACAGCCAGTGCTGTTGGAATTGAGGTTTGAACCCAGACAGCTGGCTTCAGATCTCGTAGCTGTTATCATAGATGACAGACCCAAACCTGAGGGCCACCTCCCAAGACTTGCCTGAGCTCTGCCTGAGCTCTGTGAGAGCCATGTATGTGAGGTTTCCTTCCTCTTTAAGAACACAAGTCTTGGAATTGTCCCAGACCCTGGTGGGAGCTCTTGAGGACCAAAAACAGGGATTCTTCAAGCCTGCCCCAAGGCCAGATCTCTGATTTAGCTACTTGGAAGGTAGACGTGGAAGACAGTAATTTTGCCAGAACAAAAAGTCAGGATTGCTGGGCTGACTCGGCCAGATGCGGATTACAAAGTGTAATCCCAGCACTATGGGAGGCCAAGGCAGGTGGATCACCTGAGGTCGGGAGTTCAAGAGCAGCCTGGCCAACAAGTTGAAACTCTGTCTCTACTAAAAATATAAAAATTAGCTCTGCGTGGTGATGGGTGCCTGTAATCTCAGGTACTTGGGAGGCTGAGGCAGGAGAATTGTTTGAACCCGGGAGGCAGAGGTAGGAGTGAGCTAAGATTGCGCCATTGAACTCCCACTTAGGTGACAGAGTGAGACTCTGTCTCAAAAAAAAAAAAAAAGAGGGAAGGGGAATAGCTGGGCTGACTCATCCTAGGGAAGAGGCCATATAGCAGCCGTAGGACCTTGGGCACTTGGGTGGAAAAGAAGGAAGGAAAAGATTCACCCATGGCGGTGACCTGGACTGCAGAAACCACACTAAACAGTCCACATTCTGGAGCGTGGCCACCCCATTTGCTTCTCTTCTCCTTGGGTAGAGGGTGTGGGGAGCTTTCTACCCTGGAGGCTGAGCAGCGCAGCTTCTAACCAGGGTAGGCATTTGTCTGTCCCTGAGAATACAGACAGCATTCTCATAATCAGCCCAAATACTCCTGAACAGCTTTTTGTAGGGTGGGGCGGGGCGGGGCAGAGGGTCATTTTGACTCATAGGTACCTTTTCCACTTTCACTGCTGATAGCCGTGTTACAGATTAAAGTTTTTGTTTTTGATACTGAAGAGGACTTAAGAGAGTGAGCTATTATAGCACATCTAAGTCTGCTAAAATAGAACCACGGGGTAGTGTAGGAAAATCTCTTCTAAATTATGGATCATATATGGTGAACGTTAGAAGCCATGTGTACCTAAGTTGAAAAATCAAAACGTGTCTTGTATTTGGGTGACCCCGGTAAGTCTGGATACCACTGCACCTTGTGTGAACACAGGATGCTGAGGTGTAGGGATCAACAGGCTTCTCCCTTGGGGTAAAGTGAGGCGGCAGTAGGAGCACACAGCTGTTGGGCCCCTAATATTTGTCAGCTGTTTTACATGTGGGATTCCATTTAATGCAATCTTGGAGGTAAAATTATTTTATTGAAGAGAAGATAGAGGCTTAGAGAAGTTAAGAAAATTGTTCAAGGTCACGTCATTTGTTGTTGTTGCTGTTTTTTTTTTTTTTTTCGAGACAGAGTTTTGCTCTTCTTGCCCAGGCTGCAGTGCAATGGCACGATCTCGGCTCACCACAACCTGTGCTTCCCAGGTTCAAGTGATTCTCCTGCCTCAGCCTCACAAGTAGCTGAGATGACAGGCATGCGCCACCACGCCAGGCTGATTTTGTATTTTTAATAGGGACAGGGTTTTTCCATGTTGGCTAGACTGGTCTTGAACTCCCAACCTTGGGTGATCCGCCCAACTCGGCCTCCCCAAGTGCTGGGATTAGAGGTGTGAGCCACCACGCCTGGCCAAGGCCATGTGATTTCTGAAGTGGAAAGAAAAAGTACTTGATGAACTCAGAAGTTTGACTTCAAGGCCCTTGATCTTTCCATAACACTGGTTCCTTCCCTGGTTGGTCGGAGTGAATGAAGAATTCAAGGAAGCTGTGTTTTGTGGAAAGAAGACCTGAGGGGTGTATGGTCTTTCCAGGCTTGGAATCTGCCATGTTGGGCTTCTGAATTGTATAGCTTGGCCATATAGAGAGAAACCGTTCATTTAAGATTTATTCTTTGGGGGAAATAAAGGAAGGCCGCCCACATGAGACAGGCAGAGGCGACTTTCTCAGAGCTGCTGTGGCAAGGGAGTCGGCACCGTCACTTGCGTGTGGCAGAGACATGCAAGTGAGTGGCGGATGAGGAGTGGGGAAGCTTCAGGATGGAAAAGAACGGCTCCCAGTGGAGGCTGGTGGGGTGTCCTATGTGATTGGTTAGGGGTGCATTTGGCTTTCTCTGAATGATCCTAACTGAAAATAGGGGCCAAAAGTAGGGTGGCTGTCAGTTTTGAGTCAAGTCCTGGCCACGTGGGACAGAGTTGTGGTTTAGTTTCTGGGTTGTGGAGAGAGAGCAGTCTGGCTTCCTGTTTGATGTACTAGCCTGGCTGGCCTCCTGGCTGTTTCCTGTAGATAGGGGTTTGGTTTCCTGGGTGAGCAGCTACAAGTTGTGGTCTGAGTTCTGTCTTTATACATATGATCAGGCATGGTCTGTGTGTATATTCAGTCCCTCATTTTTCTTATCACTAAAAATATCAAATGACAAATTGGATACATTGGGAACTTTTTAGATGTCTGTGTCCCCTGGAGGAAGTTTTCACGTTCACATTTAATCAGAATGAAGATAAACAATTGGGCCATTTATCTTGAAGATTTAAAATAGGAAATCTTCAACAATACTACCTCGGCGCCATTGCCTGTCTGTACATCGTTAGGGAATGTGTTTTTATCCACCGCCGGCTCATCGTCCGCCAGTTTGTGGTTGATCCACTTCTCTATACGTCTTGTCTTGTGTGCATCTCATTGTTTGCTAGTGTTAGCTTTCTAATTCGTCAGTGTAGTTTATTTGTGTAGCCTCTATTAGTAGGAAGTTATTTGTGGAATTGTGAATGGAAGGGACCTTGGAGGTCTGCCAGGTCAGCCCAGTGACTTTCAAGATAAATGGAATACAGGGAACGGTTCCAGCTTCTTTGGTGGCCAAACCAGGAATAGAAAGCAGTGTTCTTTGTGCCACAATGTCATTGGAAGACAACTCAATGTGGGCCTAAAATGCAGAGTAACTAACTTTCATTTATCTCTGCTTCTGATCTTGTTATCAGACATTTTAAATTACTTTAATGTGTTAGCAGAAATATGAAAAGTCCTGACTTGTTTACATAGAAGGTACTTTGTCGCCTACTCATTTGGTTGCTTTTTCAACAGGATTGAAAAGACATTGTCATAAACTGAATGTTTATGTCTCCCCCAGATTCTTGTACTGGAGCCCTCACTGCCAGTGTGATGGTAGTGGGGGATAGGACCTTTGGGAGGTGATTAGGGTTAGATGAGGTCATGAGCGTGGGCCCTGGTCTGACAGGATTAGTGTCCTTAGAAGAAGAGAAACCAGGCCGGGTGTGGTGCCTCACACCTGTAATCCCAGCACTTTGGGAGGCCGAGGTGGGCAGATCACGAGGTCAGGAGATTGAGACCATCCTGAAACCCTGTTTCTACTAAAAATACAAAAATTAGTTGCGTGTGGTGGCACGTGCCTGTAATCCCAGCTACTCGGGAGGCTGAGGCAGGAGAGTTGCTTGAACCAGGGAGTCGCAGGTTGCAGTGAGCTGAGATTGTGCCACTGCACTGCAGCCTGGTGACAGAGTGAGACTCTGTCTCAAAAAAATAAAAATAAAAAGAGAAAGCAGAGAGCTCCCACTGCCCTGGTGTGAGGAAACGAGAGAAAGGTGGCTGTCTGCAAGCCAGGAAGAGGTCTCTGTCCTGGAACTGAGTTGGCCGACACCTTGATCTTGGACTTCCAGCCTCCAGAGCTGTGAGAAATAAACTAATGTTTAAACCACACAGCCTACGGTGTTTATTATGGCATTTGCCTATGGTATTATGGCCATCTGATTTGACTGATACAGAGATGGTTCCAGAATAATGTAGCCTGTGTTTAAGTTGGTGATGCCATGAAAATAAATGTGGTAGTTCATTCCTTTATAGAAAGATAGCGGTGTGAACCCAGGGCCTTTGCTCACGTCTTAGTTGAGTCTTGTCTTCTTATAGTAGCTTCCTAATTTTTCTTTTCCCCCTCCAATTTATATTATATATCTGGATTAAATCATATATGGTATGATTTTATACTTTATACAAACTTGTAGTGATTTTATTTCATTTTATTTGATTTTTGAGACATGCCCTTGCTCTGTTGCTCAGGCTGGAATGCAGGTGTGCCATCACAGCTCACTGTAATCCTAAATTCCTGGGCTCAAGTGATCCTCCCACCTCAGCCTCCTGAGTAGCTGGGACTACAGGTGTGCTATCCTGCCTAGCTAATTTTTAAAATTTTGTAAGGACAGAGTCTTGCTGTGTTGTCCAGGGTGGTTTCAAACTCCTGGCCTCAAGCAGTCCTCTCGCCGCAGCCTCTCAAAGCACTGGATTACAGGCATGAGCCACCACACCCAGCCCAGTGATTTTTCGTTGTTAAGATCAAGGACGGGTTCCCTGGCTTGGCATTCAAGGCTCATGATCTGAGCGTGATATACAAGTTTGGGTTTCAGTGTTTCCATTCCCGCCATCAGCCTTGCACTCCAGCTTGTTGCCTAAGCCCTGTTCTGAAGCCCAGCCTGAGAGCTGCACTTAGAATTTATACCTTCTCATCTCTTCCTCATCTTCGCCTATGTTCTTATCTCCATCTGGGACATCATCTCCACACTTCTGTCTCTTTAAATCTTCTCTATCCTTCGAGACCTGAAATACTCACTTCCTTTACACGATCCCCGCTCTGACATCCAAAATAGAGTTAATCTTTTTCCTTTGAACTCTGATAGTGCTTAATGTTTTTCATCCTTTAATTATGCAACAGTCCTGTGTGTTATGATAATATTATATCTCCAGTTTTTCGTAGTTACTTTGAAAATATGTAATGTAGTCATATATTTTGAATATGTAATATGAGCGACATTCAAAAGGTCCTGGAGAGTGAAAGGCATTCCTACTTCAGTCACTGCCCTGTGACCACTGCTGCCAGTTTTGTTTGTTTGTTTGTTTGTTTCTCCAAGATGGAGTCTTGCTCTGTCACCAGGCTGGCGTCATCTCAGCTCACTGCAACCTCCGTCTCCCGGGTTCAAGCGATTCTCCTGCCTCAACTTCCTGAGTAGCTGGGACTACAGGCGTGCGCCACCTCGCCCAGATAATTTTTGTATTTTTAGTAGAGACAGGGTTTCACCATGTTGGCCAGGATGGTCTGGATATCTTGGCCTCGTGATCCACCTGCCTCAGCCTCTCAAAGTGCTGGGATTACACGTGTGAGCGACTGCGCCCAGCCTACGTACCTTCTTTTTAAAAATACAGATGTTGGCATAAGATAAACACTGTTCTCCACCAGTTCCCCACTGGTAAGTATTTAGGTTGTTCCCAACTGTTTGGATTAATCAATGCTGAGTTGTACGTAATTCTTGCATATTTGCATGAATATGTTCATAGGATGCATTGCTAGAAATGGAATTGTGGGATCCAGCGTTCTGCACATTTTAAATGTTGATGGGTGTTGCTTGATTCCCTTCCATTAGGGCCATACCATTATCTCACTGTCAATGTGTAAGGGCACCCATTTCTATTTCCTTGCCAACAGTTTCTTCTCAGCTGTTTTCTTTGACATCACACACACACAAATAGCCCTATTGTTCCAAAAACATGGACATTCTACATTTCTACTTAAAGTGTGCGCACACTGACTGAAGCTCTGTGTTGCAGTGATGTGTGCTGCTACGATTGTAGCTCTGTTTCGAATTTGCTAGCCAGGCTATGGCTTTCCAGTCAGGTATTTTTTGTTTTGTTCATGCTGTTGCTGCCGTTGGGGTGTGTGAATTTCCCTCCATTGCCCAGCCAGATTTCCTTTCTGGTAGACGGGTTTAGTGTCTCATCCGGCAGACCAGTTTCCTAGTGACCTGGGCCGAGTGTCTCATCCAGCAGCCCTGTTTCCTGGTGATCTGGGCCGAGTGTCTCATCCGGCAGCCCTGTTTCCTGGTCATCTGGGCTGAGTGCCTCCATGAGAAGTTGCACCCATCTTCTCCAGTAGTGCATCTTTTCATAGCAAGCAAAACATTTTCGCCACGTTTCTAGTGGGACAGGCACTAGCTCTTTTCTGGGCATCAGGAGACCTGGCTTTGTTCTGGTTCAAGCAACAGCTGGTGAGTTACCAAAGACAAGTCACATCTGGCCCCTGGTCCTTTGCTTTATAAATAGAATCACAGTCCGAGTGGGCATCACTGCCCTGGTCTCTATGCAGTGCTGAGTGTTGTGGGGATGATGGCTAAGTGTCAGGGTGCATTTCCACCACTAGGGAATTACGGGCCCGCCAAAGACACAGGAGGAAAGCTAACAGCCCCGGGCAGGTACACAGAACCAGAGGAGTTTGGAAGGGTGGTTCCAAGCTCCTTGGTGTGATTGATGTGATCACAATAAACATTTTATCTCTAAGTCTTGGGCCATTGGACCAAGAGAAGAGAGAGCTGGTACTGACTTGTAGTGAGAGGTGCGTGGTTCGTGTGCCTGCTGAGCCTGGCTTGGACTCAATTCCATTGAGTCCCATTCCATTTTACCTTCTGTTTCCACCTTTTTCATGCTCCTGCTTATTTCTCCAGAAAAAAATGCAATAAATTCCTTTCAAAAACTTTACAAAAGCCATAGATGCTTATTGAAAATAGTTCAAATGATATGGAAGACAGAAAGATAGTGAGTGTTTCTCTGTTGTGTGTTTGGATGAATGTGTCTTTGGGGTAGTCACTATTAACACTGGGTATATTTCCTTCCAGATCTTTTCTAGTGTACCTACAAATATGTATGTACACATTGTAAAAAACAAAATAGTACCTGATAAACATTGAGTCCCCCTACTCCCACTGCGCAGTCTACATGGACGTCCTTTCATGGTGATACGATGAGACCTGATCGACTCCTTTTGTTCGCTGGAGTGCTAGGTAATAATAGCTACAGAGAACTCACCTTCAGTAGGCATTTACCATGTGACAGGGTCTGTGCTCCAGGCAGGCTACATGAAGTGGGTCTTTTTTTTTTTTTTTTTTTTTTTTTTTTTTTTTTGAGGCGGAGTCTCGCTCTGCCGCCCAGGCTGGAGTGCTGTGGCCGGATCTCGGCTCACTGCAAGCTCCGCCTCCCGGGTTCACGCCATTCTCCTGCCTCAGCCTCCTGAGTAGCTGGGACTACAGGCGCCCGCAACCGCGCCCGGCTAATTTTTTTGTATTTTTAGTAGAGACGGGGTTTCACCATGGTCTCGATCTCCTGACCTTGTGATCCGCCCGCCTCGGCCTCCCAAAGTGCTGGGATTACAGGCGTGAGCCACCGCGCCCGGCCGAAGTGGGTCTTAAGGCTTTTTACAACAATGCTATGGGTGAACACAGGAATTGTTAACATTTTGCAAATGATAGAATTGCTGTAGAGAGAAGCAAAGCTGCTTGCTGAAACTCATGGCATGATTCCCGAGAGAGAGAGAACACTTTTAAAACAATTGTTGTTATAGTCAGGTGATTTACGATCATTTCAAGAAATAGTGCATTCAGTGAATACATTTCAGGGTCTGGTACAGTCTGGGAGCTGTTCCTGAAAATGCACTGGGCTAGAGGTAAGGGAGTGGACCATTGGCCCTGGGCCCCTAGTGCAAGGTGCAAGGAGGGAGGTCCCTGGGAGAGGGGGCATGGAGAGGAGGTCTCGGAACAAACCTTGCAACATCCATTTCTGCTGAGTCTGGTCCGAGGTCTGGTTCTTGACATGTACACTTTTCAGAGATACTTGGTTTTGATTTTTATCATGGCTCACCTGAGCAGCCATGGTTTCAAACTGCCTGGAGATGTGGTCTGGCAGGCCAGTGCTATGCCCGTCCTTCCCATTCCTGCAGGAGGGGAATCAGCCTGGGACTAGAGGGCTTCGCCTGTAATCAGCTATCTCATAAAAAGTGGATTTGATGCTGGTTTCGCTAGGTCAGGAAATTTCTCATTTGGAAGGAAAACTGATACTTGTTTTTGGATTTTGCTGAGGAGCCACAGGGTTTAGAGCAGGGACTGGAAGTTTGTTGAGACACACGTGAGTGCACTCAAACATCTTCCATGAAACGTGGAAATAAAGACAGTGTTCCAGAGAGGTCCCTGGCTTTGGGATATAAATATTTCTGTAACAGAATGGCACTGGATGTCTGCTGTATTTTTTTCTCTGCTATTTTGGCAAGATTTATTTGGGTGTGTGTCTCCTGTACAGAAGGTATGACATCACTTTTTGCCACCAAGTATTTACAGCCGTTGGTGCCTCCTATGTGGGTCACTTTTGTGCCGTGGTTTCTTTGGGGAAATTGTAGGTCTCCTACCCAAAGCACATTGCCCATTTCAAGGTGCTCCTGGTTTCTGAACACCTGTGGCAGTGCCTTCCATATGGGTAAAGCCAGCCGAGAAAGTGCCCCTCCCCAGGAGGTGGGAACTGGTGATTGCCTGAGTGAGGAGGCCAGGGATGAGCCCTGGACTAGAACTTGTGACCGGCTGCTTTTCCTTCCCCTCCTCTCCCTCATATTTTCCCACCATCCCCCTTTTTAAAAATTTCTTATTAAAAATTAAAGAATTATTTTAGCTTCCTTTATTTGCTATTCTTGATAGTCATATGCAGAGTGAGCCTGGGACAGTGGAAAGGAAAGTTGTGCTTGGCTTCAGATGATCCTACCAGCCCCGCATTGAGGGGCTTCCGCCAGGCGGCATTGTGAAGTGGTGTTGTGGAGGTTCTCCTTTGAGTCCTCAGCGTTAACCAGCAGAGGCAGATGGTATTTAGTCCTGGCTAATGTTGAGGAAGTTGAGCTCAAAGTAGCTAAGGGAACTTGCCAAAGTCACATAGGAAGAAGCAGAGTAGAACCAAACACAGATTGTCTCAGAATCAGGCAGGTTGTCTGATTCCAAAATGGGCTCTTAATTTTTGGAGGTCAAAAAGCTGAACAGACACAGATATATTTTTTTTTTTTTTTTGAGCTAGGGTTTTGCTATGCTGCCTAGGCTGGTCTAGGCTCAAGCTGTCCTCCTGCCTTAGCGTTCTGAGTGCTGGGCTTACAGGTTTGTGTCACCAAACCCAATCGAACAGACATTTCTTGAAAGAAGACATACAAATGGCCAAAAAAGATGTGAAAAAATGCTCAGTATCACTTATAATCAGAGAAATGCAAATCAAAACCACAGTGAGGTATCATCTCACCTGTTAGGATGAGTATTATCAAAAAGACAAAAAATAAAAACAAGTGCTGGCGAGGATATGGAGAAAAGGGAGCTCTTACACACTGTAAGGGGTGTACACTAGAGCAGCTGGCTGGGCGCGGGGTGCACACTGACATCCCAGCACTTTGGGAGACCCAGGCGGGCAGATCACCTGATGTCAGGAGTTTGAAACCAGCCTGGCCAACATGGTGAAACCCCGTCTCTACTAAAAACACAAAAAATTAGCTGGGAGTGGTGGATCACACCTGTAATCCCAGCACTGTTGGGCGGCTGAGGTGAGCGCCCAACCAGCTGAGGCTAGGAGTTCAAGACCAGCCTGGCCAAGGTGGTGAAACCCCATCTCTACTAAAAAATACAAAAATTTGCCCAGTGCAGAGGCGGGCGCCCGTAATCCCAGCTACTCGGGAGGCCAAGGCATGAGAACCACTGGAACCCGGGAGGCAGATGCTACAGTAAGCAAGCTCAGATTGCACCACTGTACTCTAGCCTGGGCAACAGTGAGACTCTGTCTGAAAGAGAAAAAAGAAAAAGAGTAAGAGTAAGCTAGGGCACCCACTATGGCAAACAGTATGGAGGTTCCTCAGAAAACTGCAAATGAAATTTCAGTGTGATCCAGCAGTCCCACTACAGTGTAGATACCCAAAGAAAAGGAAACCAGTGTCTGAGGGGCATCTGCACCTCTGTGTTTCCTGCAGCACTGTTCACCATAGCCAAGACATGGAACCAGCCTTGGTGTCCAACAGCAGATGATGGATAGAGAAAATGTGGTCTTGATACACAGTGGAGTGCTATTCAGCCATAACACAGGATGAAGTCCTGTTATTCTCAGCAACGTGGATGGAACTGGAAGATATTATGAAATAAGCCAGGGACAGAAAGTTACACAGCACATGTTCTCTTACGTGGAAGGCAAAAAAGAGTGGATCTCATGGAAGTTGAAAGTAGACAGAGGCTCCTAGAGGGTGAGAAGGGTGGGGGAAGAGAGAGATAGGGAGAAATTTGTTAAAGGATACAAAATTATAGCTGGATAGGAATAAGTTCTAGTGTTCTATAACATAGGATGACTATAGTTAACAAGAATATATAGTTTCAGGCTGGGCCCGGTGGCTCATGCCTGTAATCCTTGCACTTTGGGAGGCTGAGTTGGGTGGATCACTTGAGGTCAGGAGTTTGAGACAAGCCTGGCCAACGTGGTGAAACCCTGTCTCTACTAAAAATACAAAAATTAGCCGAGCATAGTGGTGGGTGCCTGTAACCCCAGCTACCAGGGAGGCCGAGGCAGGAGAATAGTTTGAACCTGGGAAGCAGATGTTGCAGTGAGCTGAGATCACATCACTGCACTCCAGCCTGGGGAACAGAGCAAGACTTTTTTTCAAAAAAAAAAAAAAAGAATATATAGTTCCAGATAATTGGAGGAAGGGTATTGAACGTTACCAACACAAAGAAATGATAAATGTTTGAGATGGCAGATATGCTAATCATGCTGATCACATACATTACATGTATTATAACATCACTATGTGTACTCCGTACATATGTACAGTACACAATTATGTGTCAATTAAAAAGAAAAAGCTGAACTTAGATTGGAATGGCTATGAAACAGCTAACTTTTTCATATTTTCGATAGAGACCCTAGGCATTTATTTTAAGTAAACTACCCTTGGCTTCAGGAAATGTTTAGTATTTAAATTTTAGCCTTGCATTTTATAATACACAGAGATAAAAGTGTAGGCTTGCTTTAGATACAGTCACAGGGGTTTGCCGTGATGACTTTCTATGTAATAATGGGCAAATATGCCTTAATTAATAAACATACATGCTCATTTTTCTCCCTCGTACACATTTTTAGTTGTTGTCTAGGCATTGTGATATTTATGTAAACAGTATGCGATATCTTAGGTAGGAATCAGAATTTTAAGGTAAGAATACTTAGAGTGATATATTTTTCAAACTTTCAAACTGGACATTTTACATGTCCATTATATAACTGTAATTAAATTTTCAAAAAGACAATACCTGTCTTTAATATGGATGATGCTCTAACATTTTTTTTTTTCTTTTTTTTGGAGACAGGGTCTCACTTTCTCCCAGGCTGGAGTGTAGTGGTGCAATCATGGCTCACTGCAGCCTGAGCCTCGTAGGCTCGAGAGATCCTCCCACTTCAGCCTCCCAAGTAGCTGGGACCACAGGTGTACAACACCACACCCAGCTAACGTTTAACACTTTTTGCAGAGACAGGACCTCCCTCTGTTGCTCAGGCTGGTCTGGAATTCCTGGGTTCAAGTGATTCTCCTGCTTCATCCTCCCAAAGTGCTGTGATTGCAGGCATGTGCCACTGCCTGGCCCCATATAAGTGGGATGATGACTTTAGCCTAGGAGTTCCACACCAGCCTGGGTAACATAGCACAAGACCCTGTCTCTACAAAGCTAAAAACATTAACTGGTCATGGTGACACCTGCCTGTGGTCCCAGCTACTCCAGGAGGCTGAGGCAGGAGGATAACTTGAGCCCAGGAGTTGAGGCTGCAGTGAGCTCTGATCTTGTCATTACATTCCAGCCTGGGTGACAGAGTGAGACCTTGTCTCTTAAAAAAAGTTACTGGCTACCCGATTATTCATAGGAAAAAAACCTGAACTCTGATCTAAACCTCATACCTCATAGAAAAATTTACTCAAAATGGATCATGGACTAAAATGGAAAATGGAAAATAAAGATGAAGAGAGGAGCTAGAGACTGGGAGAAACTATTTGCAAATCACATGTCTGATAAAGGACTCATATCTATAATATATCAAGAACAACCAAAATTCAGCAATGAAACCAAACCATCTACTTTGAAAATGAATAAAAGACCAGAAGAGACATTTCAGATAACGTACAAGCACATGAAAAGATGTTCAACATCATGAGCCATCAGAAAAAATGCACACTAAAGCCACGTCACTATACACCTATCAGAATGCCTAAAATAAAAAGTAGTAACAAGACCAATGCTGGTGAGGATGCGGGGAAACGGGATCACTCACACTTGGCTGGTGGGAATGGAAGATGGTACAGCCATTCTGGAAAACAGCTTGACAGTTTCTTAAAAAAACTAAACGTGCAATTGCCATAGGATGCAGCACTCACATTCATGGGCAGTTATCCCAGAGAAATGAAGACATGTTCACACAAAAGCCTTTATGTATCTGTTCATAGCGGCATTATTTATAAAGGCCAGAAACTGGAAACAGCCTGGAGACTGCTCAGCAGGTGAATGGTTAAACAAACGGGTGCACTCAGGCCCCAGATACCACTCTGCAGTAGTTCATGACATCCTTGTTCACCCGTCTTTCAAACTAGAAACCACCATCATCCTTAATCCACTTTTCTCCATCCTGGGTCTGAGTGGACTTCATTTTGCATTTCTTTCCAATGCATTTTCCCTCTGTCCTTTCTGGTTGTGCCTCATGCCTCATTTGAACTGTTGTAGGAGCCACCGAATTGTTTCTCTGTCTCATCATGGAATCCTTTCTGCACTTCATGTCCTGCATTGCCATTGGAACAATCTTTCCAAAACGTGAACAAACTAACTTAAAAGAAATATCCCAGGTAGCCTTCCAAATAAGTCTAAGCTTTCTGTTAGAAGTTTTACTTCCTTGGCCGGGCGCGGTGGCTCAAGCCTGTAATCCCAGCACTTTGGGAGGCCGAGACGGGCGGATCACGAGGTCAGGAGATCGAGACCATCCTGGCTAACACGGTGAAACCCCGTCTCTACTAAAAATACAAAAAAAAAATTAGCCGGGTGAGGTGGCGGGCGCCTGTAGTCCCAGCTACTCGGGAGGCTGAGGCAGGAGAATGGCCTAAAACCCGGAGGCGGAGCTTGCAGTGAGCTGAGATCCGGCCACAGCACTCCAGCCTGGGCGACAGAGCGAGACTCCGTCTCAAAAAAAAAAAAAAAAAAAAAAAAAAAAAAAAAAAAAAAAAAGTTTTACTTCCTGTCTATAGGGAACCCCAGGACTGTAGAGAGATGAATTTGCTGTCTGCATTTTAAGATCAGGCAGAAATCCCTGGAGGGGCCCGTGTGGAATAGTGGTACAAATACTGGTTCTAGAATCAGAAGCCCTCATATCCTGGTTCTAACACTAGCTGGATGTTCTTGGGAAAGTTTTGGTTTCAAACCTCAGTATGAGGAAGTATACTCAAGGGATCACATGAGGCTGCTGGGAGGAGCGGATGAGGGGCGTGGTGAAAATGCTGTGTAATCCCTGAAGCACATTGTATGCGTGAGAAGTGGAGCTGTGTGGATAGCAGTACTGGAATCATTGTATGAAAACGATGGAAAGCACATTCGTAGTTCTGCCTGATGATACCACTGGGCACCTGTGTTGTACATGCCTGCAACATGGGTGAGACCCGGGTCAGTACAGCTCACAGTCTGGTTTTCGTGCAGTTAGAAAGGCCCGAGAGGACCCTTTCCCCCTCCAGCTCTAGGAAGGAGGTGGCTGTCTCCTGCCTATATTTGGTGGGATTGTCTGTGGATCCTTGGGAACAAGAATGCAGGGAGTGGGGGAAGAAAGCCGGCCTGACTGCTCGGTAGTCAGCCTTCCCCCAGGGAGGACTGGAGGGGTCATTTCGTGGTAACTTGCCATGTCTTTCTTAAGCCATCTGCTCTTAGAAATGACCAGCATGAGGCCGGGCGCGGTGGCTCAAGCCTGTAATCCCAGCACTTTCGGAGGCTGAGATGGGCGAATCACGAGGTCAGGAGATCGAGACCATCCTGGCTAACATGGTGAAACCCTATCTCTACTAAAAATACAAAAACTAACCGGTCGAGGTGGCGGGCGCCTGTAGTCCCAGCTACTCAGGAGGCTGAGGCAGGAGAATGGCGTAAACCCGGGAGGCGGAGCTTGCAGTGAGCTGAGATCTGGCCACTGCACTCCAGTCCAGGCGACAGAGCGAGACTCCGCCTCAAAAAAAAAAAAAAAAAAAAAAAACCAGAAATGACCAGCATGACAAGTAAAAGACCCATTAGAGACAGATGGGCTGTGTGTCTTGTGCATTTATGGCTTTGTGGCCTCAGAGCTGCCAGGACTTCATAGCTTTCTGGGGAATGCTGCGTTAGCCATGGGGCTGAAAATAGTGAGAGGAAGAAAATTCCCCCTCGCTGCTCTGGTCTGGGAGTGATTACTGAGGAGAGAGGCATGGAGGGCCCAGTCGTGGGGTCCCTCTGAAGCACACCCTCACCACAGTGGGAATGCGGGTCTCAACCTCCCTAGCCCTCTGTGATTTTTTTCTATCACAAACACCTCCATCAGGGATGTCTATGGTGATGAGATGAGGGAGCATCATAGCACATGTGGCACTTAGTAGGCTTGTGGTGAGTGGACGCTGGCATCAGTGGAACAGGAGACTGGGTGCTGCGTGTGGACGCACTCAAGTGCTGGTGGCATGGGTGGACAGAGGAGAGAGGGACGCTCTGCAGTTCTCCTGTTGGTCTGTCACCCCCACTGTTGTGAGCAGAATCCGTGAGTGTATTCTGTTGCCCCAGTCAACTTGGTAGGCTGATTGCTCAATTTTCTGCTTCCACTTTTGATTTCTTAAGAATGGAAAAAGGGCCGGGAGCGGTGGCTCAAGCCTGTAATCCCAGCACTTTGGGAGGCCGAGACGGGCGGATCACGAGGTCAGGAGATCGAGACCATCCTGGCTAACACTGTGAAACCCCGTCTCTACTAAAAAATAGAAAAAAATAGCCGGGCGAGGTGGCGGGCGCCTGTAGTCCCAGCTACTCGGGAGGCTGAGGCAGGAGAATGGCGGTAAACCCGGGAGGCGGAGCTTGCAGTGAGCTGAGATCCGGCCACTGCACTCCAGGCCGGGCGACAGAGCGAGACTCCGTCTCAAAAAAAAAAAAAAAAAAAAAAAAGAATGGAAAAAGGAATACTTCAGTGACTTTTCTGGTTGATGGCATACATTCCTTGATATCACCTTAATGCTTTTTAATTTCTATGTATTTTGGATGTTGGAGCTTGCCTGACATCTGTGTTTTTATACCTCACCCTCTCGCGTAACTGTTGGCCACACCAGGACCAGAGAGAAGTGACCAGACCGATTGGTAGCAGGGCTAGGACTGGAATTCCCCAGGCTTTTAATGCCCAGCAGGCTCTGTTTTCTGTATTGCACTGCTCTTCCCTATTTCGACACCTGTTAGGACAGTGGATGTGAAATGTAGCTGGGCACTTTTGGGGTGTGCTAGGAGTGTGGCAGATCCCTCAGACTCGCATTTTCCCCTGGTTCTGAATTCTCATGGCTCAGAGTCAGTCTCTAGGCTACTGACCGGAAAGATACAGGAAGTTGTTTTGTATGGCAAACTATGCCAGGGCATTTTTTTCACCCGGCAATTTATTTGGTTTGGACTGGAATAAATCTCTGATATTGGTTTCTTTGCCAATATTATTAGGGAGTGGAGTCTGACTTGTTAACTTAGCCCAATTCGTAGTGCTTAGAATCTCAGTGAGTGTGTGTTGAACTGAGTGGAAGTGTGAGAGCATCTTGGACAGTGGTTTGCAAACCTAGCTGCATCTGGGGGGCTGTGAAAAAAGCATGCGTGCTTACTCCAGACCAATTGAAATAGAATCTGCAAGAATAGAGCCTGGGCAGCTATAGTGCTGTTAAAAACCCCCAGGTGGTTCGGATATACCGTAAAGGTTGAGAACCACTGCTCCATAGCGAATTGGAGGCCTGGATCATAGATGTGCCTTATGCTTTCACCAGCTTAGAATGGTTCTTGTGCTTTAGAACTGTGAAAAAAATGTTATGCAAACAAATGTGGAAATAGCCAAATGCCACATCCTGCTACTACCTGCCATGAAGTATATTTACCAGTTATGCACTCTATTCTGATCTCTACCCATTCCACCGTTTCTTCATGGAACAACAATTTGACAGTTGGTTATGCAGAACCAGAGTAAGTCTAGTTTGATTGGCGGGAAACGATTTTGGGTATGAAGAACTCTTTAGGCATTTATTGAACTCTTGTTTGTATCACCTCTGTGTGGACCGTTTATAAATATTACTTCTTTAAGCAAGGCCTCTGGAGTCAGGCTGCCTGGGTTTTGCTAACTAGCTGTGTCATTTGGGGCAAGTTTTTAAGCTTATCTAAACCTGACTTTCATCTATGAAATGGGATGACAAGGGGTCATTATCATCTCACAGGATCGTGCAAATGTGTGTGTAAAGTGCTTAGTTTGGTGCCTAACACATAGCAACTACTCAGTAAAGTTATTATTACACCATCATCATCATATTTAAATGTAAATATTAAGAGTTAATAAATTTGTAAAAGGTACTATACCCTTACCCCTTGAACCAAAGACTACTTTAGTTTTAAGTGGTTGGGTTAATTTATCACTTAAATATTGGCCTCTTGAATACCTTGAATTTCAATTGAACGTAGCTGGAGGATTTCATAATTGGACCGTTGCCTCTGGAAGTTGGAGCTTTGTTTGGTTTCACTTCCTACACTAAGCATGTGGCTGTAAGCACCTTTATGGTGACTTCTGGTACTGGGGAATCAAAGCCTCATTCGCTTCTTTGGAGGAGATGATCTTATGCTATCCGAAGCAGTCAGACTTCATTAACTATGTACCATCCAGACAAGACCAGGTGCTTCCCATGGCAGCCTGTCCTTTTCTTAGCTCTCTCATCAATCTAGCCTGTTCCTTCTATTCCTCTTTATACTAGAACTTCTCTTTGAACAAAGAATGTTGTTTTGTCACTGCCAGGTCCCCAGCAATTAGTAATGCCTAGCACATACTAGGTGACTCCTGAATGTGAATAGGTGATCATCTAACAGAACACAAGATAAATGCGTGGGTTGAGATTTAAGCTGTGTGATATGAATGCTGCATTGGCAAACTTATTAAATCAATTTTCTTAATACAAGTTTAACATGTCTTAGTAACTGACTTAGTTCAGTAATCATTCACTGAGTGTCTTCTAGGTCAGACAGTGGGAACAGAAAGGTAATAATATATGATTCCTGCCTCATGCGCAGGAAGTCTAATGCGATGGACAGACACGTACCAATGGCTGCCACGGAATATGGTGAGTATTAAGATAAAGGGGCACCCTGTGTGCCCTTGGAGCATAGAGCAGGGCGTGTGTTCTGGGAACATGGGCTCCATTTGAAAACACAATTTAAATTAATTTTCTTTTTTCTTTTTTTTGAGACAGAGTCTTGCTGTGTTGTCCAGGCTGGAGTACAGTGGTGTGATCTTGGCTCACTGCAACGTGCTCCCCCCAGGTTGAAGCAATTCTCATGCCTCAGCCTCCCGAGTAGCTGGGATAACAGGTGTGCGCCACCACGCCCGGCTAATTTTTGCATTTTTAGTAGAGATGGAGTTTCACCATGCTGGCCGGGCTGGTCTTGAACGCCTGACATCAGGTGATCCTCCCGCCTCGGCCTTCCAAAATTCTGGGATTATAGGCATGTATGTGTTCACCCTTTTAAATATCTGTGGGTAGCACTTAACTTTAAATGGGTACTAATTAAACTATTGAATGACTTTAGTATGGATTGAATGACTTTGCTCGGGCCTCGTTTTTAATTTCCTTCATTAGAGGGAGGAAAAAAAATGCAGGTTGAATATCCCTCATCCAAACTGCTTGGAATCAGAAGTGTCTCAGATTTTTTTAAATATTTTTGAATTTTTGAATATTTGTATTGTACTTGCTGGTTGAGCATCCTGAATTCAAAAATCCAGAATCTGAGCTGCTTCAATGCACATTTCCTTGAGCGTCACGTCAGCACTCAAAAAGTTGTGGATTTTGGAGTTTCTGCTTAGGGAGACTCATCTTATATAGGTGTTGGATAGTTGCAGGAGTTTTGGACCAGAGGTTAGGTGACTAGGCTTTGGTTTTCGCTTTGTTACTAAACAGGCTGTTTTCTTCCGTAAGCTCAGCTTTAGATCCCCCGGTTGTGAAAGAAGGGAATGAGCCATCTGATGGTTAAGGCTTCTGTTAGTTCTGACTTGGAGACACCTGGCTTCAGTTCAGCTTCCTTAGGAGTGAACAAAGAATATGGGAATTTTGAAATTGTTAGTTAACAGTTACAGGGTTGTTGCAGCCTGGTTTTGGGTAAAGGTCATCTTTAGTGAGCCGGGGGAGAAGCACTGGTTTAGCTGTCAGCTGAGTGGGGTAAGCGGTCCTCTTAATTTTCCTCTGTTTTAGTGAAAGCATTGTTAAGGGTCACAGCGTGAGTGGAGCTGGCAGGACAGAGGAGGGGAACTCACTGTTACAGGTTATATTGAATGTCTTTTCACTCACTAAATACTTTTTATGATATGTTTTTCAGGATTTCAGTGTTGTATGATTTCTCTGTGTTAAGCACAGGAAATTGAACATCAACAAAAAAGAATGCTCTTTCTTTTCTTTTTCTTTGAGATGGAGTTTCGCTTTTGTTGCTCAGGCTGGAGTGCAGTGGCATGATCTCAGCTCACTGCAACCTCGGCCTCCAGAGTTCAAGTGATTTTCCTGCCTCAGCCTCCAGAGTAGCTGGGATTACAGGTGCCCGCCAGGATGCCCGGCTAATTTTTGTATTTTTAGTACAGATGGGGCTTCGCCATATTGGCCAGGCTGTTCTTTTTTTTTTTTTTTTTTGAGACGGTGTCTCCCTCTGTCGCCCGGGCTGGAGTGCAGTGGCCGGATCTCAGCTCACTGCAAGCTCCGCCTCCCGGGTTTACGCCATTCTCCTGCCTCAGCCCCCCGAGTAGCTGGGACTACAGGCGCCCGCCACCTCGACCGGTTAGTTTTTTGTATTTTTTTTTTAGTGGAGACGGAGTTTCACCATGTTAGCCAAGATGGTCTCGATCTCCTGACCTCGTGATCCGCCTGCCTCGGTCTCCCAAAGTGCTGGGATTACAGGCTTCAGCCACCGCGCCTGGCCTTCTGTTCTTGAACATCTGACCTCAGGTGATCCTCCTGCCTCAGCTTCCCAAAGTGCTGGGATTACAGGCGTGAGCCGCCACGCCCGGCCTTGAATGTTCTTTCTATGGGAATCTACAAAAGCCAGCTTTGGAGTCTAGTGGCAGAAAACCTCTTCTTCATTGTTTAGCTGTGCTGTGAGTTTGGAGGGCTTCAAGCCCAGCTGAAAAAGCTGTAGTATTTTCTGTCAGTTGGCTGTCTTGGAGAACTTAATGAGCACTGGGCTGGAGTGATACTGTCAGAGTTCATGAGCTGTTTGAGGCTCTCGAAGCCTAGATACTGGGGTTGCCCAAATACATCGGCTGGACTCACTATTTCTCTCGGGAGTAAGGGTGTGGAAAATGCTGTGGTCTTAACTCTGCTCTTAATTTTACAGTGCTGTTATTAATGGTAAGAATGATTTCATACGTTTGTATTTTGCTTCGTAATTCACAGAGAATTTTAAAATCCATTATCTGATTTTATTCCCTCAGCAGTTCTGTGAAAAAGGCAGAGCAGTTTTCATATCTTCTGTTTTCCCGTGATTCTCTTTTGGCTCACAGAAGCTCAGAGCCTTCACCAAGGTCATAGGGTGAATGAGTCGCAGAGCTGGGAGTAGAGGCTCAGGTTTCTAGGGACCCCGTTTCTTCCTCGAATAGCTCGCTCTGGTGGCGCTATGCTCAGGTAACTGCACATGCTCGGTTTGGTCCTTTGTAAATCCCTGCCCCATTTCGGGGGAGGTTCTTGGGAGGCTTCTATTCATTTTGGAGCATTTAAGTATCTTGTCCTCTCTCCCTCCTCCCAGATGCATGGGCATTTCTGCAGGCCCCCAGGCTGGCCCTTGTGCGTGGGGGCGTCTCCTGCCTCCACGTTGTTTGCATGCCCCTTCTGAAGGTGCTCTTCCCCGCATGGAGCCCCCTCGTGCCTGCCTCCACACTGCAGGCTGTTCCGTAAATGTTACTGACTCAGTACCGTTGTTTTCCAGAAATGAGACGGGCTATGGATGCCAAGTTCTTTTCTGTGTGAAGGCTGCGATTGTATCATCTTGCCTTCCCCGTGTGTGCTCCTTGAGTGTGTCGCTGTGCTGCGGTCATCTGTGTTTCCTAGGGTGCCTCCCTTGGAGTCCCGGCCGTAGCAGACATGCAGTCAGTGCTCATGGCCTAAATGAGAGGAAGGCCAGCAGAGCCATTAAATCTGGAAAATGACAAGTGAGGGAAAGGAATTTTTATTTAAGGCATGTGAAAAAGAAATCTTTTTAGAAAAATTGACCTGTTTGTCAACTGGAGTTGAATTTCAGCTCAGAAAAGCAGCTGTGTGCCTAGAGGGCTTTGGGATTTCAGTTTGTGACAGATGAATTGAATTGGTTGTTGTATGAATGTATTATCCTTTTGTGGTTTTATTAGGCCTTTCTCCCAAATGGAATTGATTTTTCTATAAAAGTCACACTTCCTTTTTGAGAAGTGTAACACTAATTTATGGGATGGTCTCCCAAAAGATTACCTGCCAGGAACCAAACACACTGCCTCAGACTCACGGCCCCTGGTTTCTGCCTGTGCAGCTGCAGGGCAGACAGGCACGCTCGAGCTGAAATCAAGACGCATGTCTGCATCTTCTCTTTCTTTACTGCTGTTTCGTCTCTGAGTTGGCCTGTCTTCAACGTCTGGGAGCTTGGTGGGTGTAGACACATTATGGTATGGAGGAGGGATATGGTGTTGCAACAGCCAGGAGACTCGCTGAAGTCTCTGTTCTCTTCCTGCTCACTGCTCTGACTTTGTATAAGTCACCTTTGTAGGGTTGTGCACAGTGGCTTACACCTGTAATCCCAGGACTTTGGGAGGCTGACCTGGGAGGATCTCTTGAGCCCAGAGTTTGGAACCAGTCTGGGCAACATGGTGAAACCCCATCCCTAGAAAAAATCAAAATTAAAAAATTATCCAAATGTGGTGGCTCATGCCTGTAATCCCAGCTAGTGGAGAGGCTGCGGTGCGAGGATCATTTGAGCCAGAGAAGTCGAGGCTGCAGTGAACCATCATCACACCACTGCACTCCAGCCTGGTCGGAGCAAGACCTTGTCTCAAAAAACACAAAAACAAACAAACAAAAACCCATTTGTAATAGTGGCAGTAGTTAACTTTTGAAAGTTTGGAGAAGCCGGGCGCGGTGGCTCAAGCCTGTAATCCCAGCACTTTGGGAGGCTGAGACGGGCGGATCACGAGGTCAGGAGATCGAGACCATCCTGGCGAACACGGTGAAACCCCGTCTCTACTAAAAATACAAAAACTAGCCGGGCGAGGAGGCGGGCGCCTGTAGTCCCAGCTACTCGGGAGGCTGAGGCAGGAGAATGGCGTAAACCCGGGAGGCAGAGCTTGCAGTGAGCTGAGATCCGGCCACTGCACTCCAGTCCGGGCGACAGAGCGAGACTCCCCTCAAAAAAAAAAAAAAAAAAAAAAAAAAGAAAGTTTGGAGAAAAGTTCCTAAATAACCTGTGACCATGGACAACTTACTTAGCCTTTCTCTGCCTTAGTTTCTTCATCTATGAAAAAGGAAAGAATATGGTACTGATCTTACAAGATTTCAACGAGAACGAAACGAGATCAAACTCAGAGCCTGGCACATCATGAGTGCACACTGAATGTTATTATTTCAACATTTTAGAGGAAAAAGAATGCTAATGGTCATTATGGATAAACATAGTCTATCACTGGCGTTACTCATGGTATTGGAAGGAGCTTGAATTCCATATAGATAGTGTGACGGAGAAAGTATTTTGGACATTGGCAGTATTTATTCAAAGAACAAAGGACGTGTCTGTCCTGTGTGGAGAGCCGTTTCCACTTGTTTCTTTAAATGCTATGGGAAAAGCAGCCGGCCCCGTGCTCTCTGCCGGACAGCTTCAGTCTCCGCGTATTGATTTGGCCAATTGTCGCTCACTGTCATCATGGCAGCAACAATTGAAGGGACAGCTTGTCTTGATTTGCATTTTTGGGCGTTTGTGCTCTTTATAGACAGTTAAGCCTGTTTATGGCAAGCTGGCAAATTCAGCAAAACATGGAAAAACCTGTTAGCACAGTTTGCACGTGTGCGGGCACAGAGCAGCCAAATGAACACACACGTTTTCATATATTTGAAAAACTCTCAAAAAAAAGAAAGATATTAAACCATTGCCCAGATGGCTTATAGAGCTAGAGCTTTTTTCCTTGAAGTACATGAGTATGGCTGTCAGACATCTGAACCCGAAGCCATCTTAAACATCATTTGATGCTACCCCTACCCGCCCTTTTTTTCATTTGTAAGGGACAAGGATCCAGGAAGGACAGTATCAGCTTACAAAGGCTTTTGTTACAATTAATCCTTCATGTTCTTTCTTTTGGTATCTTATTCCCTGTTTACATTTTACTTTTATTCTTTATTTTTTGGAGACAGAGTCTTTCTCTGTCACCCAGGCTGGAGTGCAGTGGTGTGATCTCGGCACACTCAAACCTCTGCCTCCCAGGTTCAAGGCATTCTTGTGCCTCAACTTCCTGAGTAACTGGGATTACAGGTGTGTGCCACCACGTCCAGCTAATTTTTATGTTTTTAGTAGAGACAAGGTTTCACCTTGTTGGTCAGGGTGATCTTGAACTCCTGAAGTCAGGTGATCTGCTGCCTCAGTCTCCCAAAGAGCTGAGATTACAGGTTTGAGCCACAGCACCCGGCTGCTGTTTCCATTTTGTAATGCTAGCGTCACCCCAGTGTAGTGTGGCTAGGGGTATTCTTCTTCCTGTTTCCTGGTGTATTTTCCTCTACAGCATGATCACTCTTACATACTTTTTGGTTGTCTGTCTCTACCTACAAAAAATATGTTCCCTGTTTATATCACAGTACCTGGCACGTAGATAGTCAACATTTGTAGAATGAATGAATGAATGAATGAATGGGCTGAAAGAACCTTATTCTTCTTTCTTCTGTCACTTCACACCAAATGCTTTGGAAAATGCTATGTGAACAGGGATCATAAGCAGGAGAGGTTACACACATTGCTGTGGGATAGCCCATCATCCTCAGATACTTGTCTGGAAGGAGGTGGAGTACTTGAGTAGAAATGATACAAGATAAACTTCTTCAGGAACTCAGCCAAGTGTCACCGCTTTTCACATAGGCGTGTGATGTTTGCGTAGTGTGTATGAAGAGCTGTCGTGCCTAGAATCACGGGCCTTTAGATCCTTGTACAGATAGAAAAGTAAAGGCCGAGGCCCAGGAGTGCTGCAGGCCACCGAGGTAAAGTCCCTATCTGCCCTTCTCAGTGTCGGGTCACTTCTCACTGCACTCCCCTCTTTACTGCTAAAGCCACCTTCCCTGATTCTGAATGTGTAATCACGAGGGAGAAAATGTACTCCAGGATCACAGTTTGTGGAGAAAAAACCCAGCAGCTGAAAATCATGTTCACAAAGTTTGTACCTAGAAAAAGTGGCCATTTCTATCATGTCTTTAAATGTCCCTGTTTCTCATACATTTTATAAACAAGACAGTAGAAGGAGACTCGGGAACAGCAACTTTAGAACAAGGGGGGAAATATCAAACCTAGAGCCTTCCAGTTTCTGTTTTCTTCTCAGTTTAGGGCTGAGGCACTTTAGCTTCCTGTCTAAGGATCTACTCAAATCTGATTAGAAGCCATTGTGGGCTGGTAATTATCCATAATTTTAGGAAGAGAGATGCTGCACCAACTATGTTCTCTAAAAGTAGGCTTATTAATTTTAAATTTGCATGGGAGGAGAAGCAGATGGCGAGGTGGGATAAGCATTCAGATGCTTGGTCATTGATAGCTTTTTACTTCCACGTATCACATGGGGATTTGGGACTCGGGAAGCCCGCTGAGAACTGATGATTATCTGTCCCCTAACAGCTGGGATCTTTTTCATCCTGAGCTCAGAAAGATTGCTCCTACTGCAGCCAGGGAAGACAGGTTGTTGGCTGGTTAGAAATCATGGTAGGTTATTTTCTCCACCACAGTTCGCAGTTGAAAGCAGAGCTATGAAAAAGTTGTCTTCTCTATTGCATTTCAATTGGGTGTTTAAAAATTATGTAAGCAAATTAGGCATTCTTTAATAGTAGTTGTGTGTGTTCTTGATGCGAATGAGAGGTGCATTCCCTTGTAATCCCTGGGACTTTATAGGAAGAAGGTGCCTAGACCTTAGAACAGAAGTTGGTTTTCTTTTTTTTTTTTTGAGACGGAGTCTCGCTCTGTCGCCCGGGCTGGAGTACAGTGGCCGGATCCTGGCTCACTGCAAGCTCGTCTCCTGGTTCACGCCATTCTCTGCCTCAGCCTCCCAGGTAGCTGGGACTACAGGCGCCCGCCACCTCGCCTGGCTAGTTTTTGTATTTTTAGTAGAGACGGGGTTTTCCATGTTAGCCAGGATGGTCTCGATCTCCTGACCTTGTGATCCACCCGTCTCGGCCTCCCAAAGTGCTGGGATTACAGGCTTGAGCCACCGCGCCCGGCCGAAGTTGGTTTTCTAGATGATCATGTAGACGTGATGCTGAGCACTAGACAAAGATGTTGATCGAAACGATTTTTAAAAAATTCGTCTGAGTTCAGATTTTACACCAATATTTAGAAAATCAGCAAAAGAACTTGGAGCAATGTTCTCAGGCACGCAGTTCAGCCCCCTCCCCACATTGTCATAAAATCCGAGTGTGTGTACAGGGAGGTGCACTCCTTTCTGCTCTCATCATAGGTCCTTTCCCGGCTCTGCACCTGCCTGTCATGCGCGTGCCTGTGAAGAGACCACCAAACAGGCTTTGTGTCAGCAATAAAGCTTTTTAATCACCTGGGTGCGGGCGGGCTGAGTCTGAAAAGAGAGTCAGCAAAGGGAGATAAGGGTGGGGCCATTTTATAGGATTTGGGTAGGTAAAGGAAAATTACAGTCAAGGGGGGTGTTCTCTGGTGGGCAGGAGTGGGGGGGGGTCACAAGAAGCTCAGCGGGGGAGGTTTTTGAGCCACGATGAGCCAGGAAAAGGAATTTCACAAGATAATATAATCGCTTAAGGCAAGGACTGGCCATTTTCACTTTTTTTGTGGTAGACTGTCATCAGTTAAGGTGGGACAGCGCATTTGCACTTCTTTTGTGATTCTTCAGCTACTTCTGGCCATCTGGACATATACGTGCAAGTCACAGGGGATGGGATGGCTTGGATTGGGCTCAGAGGCCTGACATTGTCCTCTTACCTACCTTCCCTACCTTTTCCCTCCTGTGCGGCTCTCTCACAAAGTGAATGGCCTCAGCCACAGCTTCTCTGCAGCTGCATCAGACTGTGGCAACAGGAGTGGTGGCTGCTGCAGGACGTGCTGTCCCCACGGAGCCCAGTCTTGCTTGACGCTGCAGCCTGGTGATCATTTTGCATGAAAAGTATGTAATTCTACAGAACGAGAGCCAACATGCTGGGGATGGGGCATCTTTATCACGGTGCTCTGCATATTTTAATCTTGGGTAGAAAGTATGGAAAAGTATGTGATACCTGTGGTTTGATGTCAGAATGACGTTGTGAACTTGATGTGGACTGAGGATATTAAGGTACAACAGGCACCCCGGCTTCATTAAATGAGACTTCCCCATCTCCCTGCCAGGCACGCACAGGTGTATGGACACATTTTATGTGTTATCCTTATCTAGAGTGCACCTTGTTGTCATGCTTAAAGCTACATGATTATATTCTGCCTCATAAAGTAGGTCTCAAACCGCATTCAACACAGAAATGTATTCTTGCTATTATACATAGAAAGTGCTTTCATATACCAAGTGGGAGAGCAGTCCTAAAATCTGGGCTGGAATCGCAGAAGGAAGGCATTGGAAAGCAACAGATTCCCTAGTCCAAAGCTGGTTTTTGATGAACCTAGAAAACAGGACCAAGAGAAGTGAATTTGCCTAAGGCCCTGACAGTATCTCACGGTAGCATTTGACCTAACAGTTTCTTGACCTATTTCTTTAAATGATTAGTCATGCTTCCTCTGATTCCTGTATAAACATATCCTCCACTCATTCTTTTGTTTCAGTGAATTATTGCGGTGCTACCATGTAACACTATTTGAGTCAAATGTGGCAGTGTTTATCCCTTTCCAAGGTTTTCAGTTGCACAGTTTGTCAAAGTTGTGCTAACAGTTTCTTGTTGGTTGCAAGGTGTCCTTTCAGAAGCCAATCGTTGTGGTGTATTTATTTTGATTGTTGGAGGTAGTTGGTAAGAACCTACTTCGAGTGGCTGGCGTGGCCCTGGGGGACAGTGACAGCTGCCTGCTTCATGGGCAGAGATGAAGTAATTGCTTCCTGGAAGTACCATCCTCCTGGCCACACTCTCCAGCCCATTCGTTTGTGTTGGTTTCCTCGCTGCACGTTTCTGGCTTCATGTGAGAGTCCTTTATTTCAGCATATGACTTCAGGCTGTGGGGAAGAATGGCCATTTTAGCACAGAGATGCACACAAAGGAAAAAATGGCTCAATGTGAGTGAAGACATTCTTGGGGGGTTTCATTTCTTGTATTCTGTAACAGGCAGTCTGGGAAGCATTCTGGACACGTGGCTGCACTGTCACAGTTCCTCCTTGAAGGATCGCAGATGTTTGGAGATTGTAGTGATAACTGTTATTATTGAGAATGTCGTTCTCGCAGGCTCTAATAAGTCAGGATTATTCAGTGTTAATTTGTTAAAGACAAACTGTATTTCCAGCCAAATCCATGTTAGACGTTTCTCCTGGCAGTGTTGCTGGGGCTATTCCCGTGGCTTAGTCCGTGGCAAGTGTTTGATTTGTTGAACCATTTGGAAATATAAAATCCATTCTTGATTCACGGGCCACAAGAGCAGGCAGGGACAGGCTGCCCCTGTCCGACCTCTGGAATGAGCTTAGAGAACGAAATGACTGTAACAACAATTGTTTTAAAAGTGTTCTCTCTCTCTCGGGAATCCTGCCATGAGTTTCAGCAAGCAGCTTTGCTTCTCTCTACAGCAATTCTATCATTTGCAAAATGTTAACAATTCCTGTGTTCACCCATAGCATTGTTGTAAAAAGCCTTAAGACCCACTTCATGTAGCCTGCTGGAGCACAGACCTGTCACATGGTAAATGCCCACTGAAGGTGAGTTCTCTGTAGCTATTACTACTAGCACTCCAGCGAACAAAGGAGTCGAAGGTCTCATCGTATCACCATGAAAGGACGTCCATGTAGACTGCGCAGGGAGTAGGGGACCAATGTTTATCAGGTACTATTTTGTTTTTTACAATGTGTACATACATATTTGTAGGTACACTAGAAAAGATCTGGAAGGAAATATACCCAGTGTTAATAGTGACTACCCCAAGACACATTCATCCAAACACACAACAGAGAAACACTCACTATCTTTCTGTCTTCCATATCATTTGAACTATTTTCAATAAGCATCTATGGCTTTGGTAAAGTTTTTGAAAGGAATTATTGCATTTTTTTCTGGAGAAACAAGCAGGAGCATGAAAAAGGTGGAAACAGAAGGTAAAATGGAATGGGACTCAATGGAATTGAGTCCAAGCCAGGCTCAGCAGGCACACGAACCACGCACCTCTCACTACAAGTCAGTACCAGCTCTCTCTTCTCTTGGTCCATGGCCCAAGACTTAGAGATAAATGTTTATTGTGATCACATCAATCACACCAAGGAGCTTGGAACCACCCTTCCAAACTCCTCTGGTTCTGGTACCTGCCCGGGGCTGTTAGCTTTCCTCCTGTGTCTTTGGCGGGCCCGTAATTCCCTAGTGGTGGAAATGCACCCTGACACTTAGCCATCATCCCCACAACACTCAGCACTGCATAGAGACCAGGGCAGTGATGCCCACTTGGACTGTGATTCTATTTATAAAGCAAAGGACAGGGGCCAGATGTGACTTGTCTTTGGTAACTCACCAGCTGTTGCTTGAACCAGAACAAAGCCAGGTCTCCTGATGCCCAGAAAGAGATAGTGCCTGTCCCACTAGAAAAACGTGGCGAAAATGTTTTGCTGCTATGAAAGATGCACTATTGGAGAAGATGGGTGAACTTCTCATGGAGGCACTCAGCCCAGATGACCAGGAACAGGGCTGCCGGATGAGACACTCGCCCAGATCACCAGGAAACAGGCTGCTGGATGAGACACTCGGCCCAGGTTCTAGGAAACTGGTCTGCGGATGAGACATAACCCGCTACCGTAAAGGAAATCTGGCTGGGCAGTGGAGGGAAATTCACACACCCAACGGCAGCAACAGCATGAACAAAACACAAAATACCTGACTGGAAAGCCATAGCCTGGCTAGCAAATTCGAAACAGAGCTACATCCTAGCAGTACACATCACTGCAACACAGAGCTTCAGTCAGTGTGCGCACACTTTAAGTAGAATGTAGAATGTCCATGTTTTTGGAACAATAGGGCTATTTGTGTGGTGTGATGTCAAAGAAAACAGCTGAGAAGAACTGTTGGCAAGGAAATAGAAATAGGCGCCCTTACCACATGACAGTGAGATAACGGTATGGCCCTAATGGAAGGGAATCCAGCAACACCCATCAACATTTAAAATGTGCACAACTGGATCCCACAATTCCATTTCTAGCAATGCATCCTATGAACATATTCATACAAATATGCAAGAATTACGTACAGCTCAGCATTGATTAATCCAAACGGTTGGGCACAACCTAAATATTTACCAGAGGGGAACTGGTGGAAAACAGTGTTTATCTTATGCCAACATCTGTGTTTTAAAAAGAAGATACATAGTGGGTGCAGTCGCTCACACGTGTAATCCCAGCACTTGAGAGGCTGAGGCAGGTGGATCACGAGGGCCAAGATATCCAGACCATCCTGGCACATGGTGAACCCTGTCTCTACTAAAATAAAAAATTATCTGGGGGTGGTGGCACAGCCTGTAGTTCAGCTACTCAGGAGTTGAGGCAGGAGAATCGCTTGAACCCAGGAGGCGGAGGTTGCAGTGAGCTGAGATCACACCTGCTGGTGACAGAGCAAGACTCCATCTTGGAAAAACAAACAAACAAACCAAACAAACAAAACTGGCAACAGTGGTCACAGGGCAGTGACTGAAGTAGGAATGCCTTTCACTCTCCAGGACCTTTTGAATGTCGCTCATATTACATATTCAAAATATATGACTACATTATATTTTCAAAGTAAACTACAAAAACTGGAGATATAATATTATCATAACACACAGGACTGTTGCATAATTAAGGATGAAAACATAGCACTATCAGATTCAAAGGAAAAAGATTAACCTTATTTGGATGTCAGAGCGGGGATCGTGTAAAAGGAAGTGAGTATTTCAGGCTTGAAGGATAGAGAAGATTTAAAGAGACAGAAGTGTGGAGATGATGTCCAGATGGAGATAAGAACATAGGCGAAGATGAGGAAGAGATGAGAAGGTATAAATTCTAAGTGCAGCTCTCAGGCTGGGCTTCAGAACAGGGCTTAGGCAACAAGCTGGAGTGCAAGGCTGATGGCGGAATGGAAACACTGAAACCCAAACTTGTATATCACGCTCGGATCATGAGCCTGAATGCCAAGCCGGGAACCCGTCCTTGATCTTAACAACGAAAATCACTGTGGGGGGTTGTGGTGGCTCATGCCTGTAATCCAGTGCTTGAGAGGCTGAGGCGAGAGGACTGCTTGAGGCCAGGGTTTGAAACCACCCTGGACAACACAGCAAGACTCTGTCCTTACAAAATTTAAAAAATTAGCTAGGCAGGATAGCACACCTGTAGTCCCAGCTACTGGAGGCTGAGGTGGGAGGAGGATCACTTGAGCCCAGGAATTTAGGATTACAGTGAGCTGTGATGGCACACCTGCATTCCAGCCTGAGCAACAGAGCAAGGGCATGTCTCAAAAATCAAATAAAATGAAATAAAATCACTACAAGTTTGTATAGATATAAAGTATAAAATCATACCATATATGATTTAATTCAGATATATAATCACAATAAGAGGGGGAAAAGAGAAATAGGAAGCTATTATAAGAAGACAAGTCACTAAGACGTGAGCAAAGGCCCTGGGTTCACAGCGCTTTTGATATAAAGGAATGAACTACCACATTTATTTTCATGGCATCACCAACTTAAACACAGGCTACATTATTCTGGAACCATCTCTGTATCAGTCAATCAGATGGCCATAATACCATAGGCAAATGCCATAATAAACACCGTAGGCTGTGTGGTTTAAACTTAGTTATTTCTCACAGCTCTGGAGGCTGGAATTCAAGATCAAGGTGTCGGCCAACTCAGTTCCGGGACAAGGGACCTCTTCCTGGCTTGCAGACAGCCACCTTTCTCTCGGTTTCCCTCACACCAGGGCAGTGGGAGCTCTCTGCTTTCTCTTTTTTTTTTATTTTTTGAGACTGAGTCTCACTCTGTCACCAGGCTGGAGTGCAGTGGCACAATCTCAGCTCACTGCAACCTGCGACTCCCTGGTTCAAGCAACTCTCCTGCCTCAGCCTCCCAGTAGCTGGGATTACAGGCACGTGCACCACACGCACTAATTTTTGTATTTTTAGAGAACAGGGTTTCAGGATGGTCTCATCTCTGGACCTCATGATCTGCCCACTCGGCCTCCCAAGTGTGGGATTACAGGTGTGAGCACCACACCCGGCCTGGTTTCTCTTCTTCTAAGGGCACTAATCCTGTCAGACCAGGGCCCATGCATCAGACTTCATCTAACCCTAATCACCTCCAAAAGTCCATCCCTCACTACCATCACACTGGCAGTTAGGGCTCCAGTACAAGAATCTGGGGGAGACATAAACATTCAGCTTATAACAATGTCTTTCAATCCTGTGGAAAAACGACCGAATGAGTAGGCGACAAAGTACCTTCTATGTAAACAAGTCAGGACTTTTCCTATTTCTGCTAACACATTAAAGTCAATTTAAAATGTCTGATAACAACAGTCAGAAGCAGAGATAAATGAAAGTTAGTTACTCTGCATTTTAGGCCCACATTGAGTTGCCTTCCAATGACACTGTGGCACAAATAACACTGCTTTCTATTCCTGCTTTGGCCACCAAAGAGCTGGAACTGTTCCCTGTATTTCCATTTATCTTGAAAGTCACTGGGCTGACCTGGCAGACCTCAAGGTCCCTTCCATTCACAAGTCCACAATAACTCCTACCAACAGAGGCTACACAAATAAACTACACTGATGAAGGAGAAAGCTAACACTAGCAAACAATGAGATGCACACAAGACAAAAATATAGAGAAGTGGATCAACCACAAACTGGCGGACGATGAGCCGGCGGTGGATAAAAACACATTTCCTAACGATGTACAGACAGGCAATGGCGCTGAGGTAGTATTGTTGAAGATTTCCTGTTTTAAATCTTCAAGATAAATGGCCCAATGTTTATCTTCATTCTGATAAATGTGAACGTGAAAACTTCCTCCAGGGGACACAGACATCTAAAAAGTTCCCAATGTATCCAATTTGTCATTTGATATTTTACTGACAAGAAAAATGAGGGACTGAATATACACACAGACCATGCCTGATCATATGTATAAAGACAGAACTCAGACCACAACCTGTAGCTGCCCACCCAGGAAACCAACCCCTATCTACAGGAAACAGCAGGAGGCCAGCCAGGCTAGTACATCAGACAGGAAGCCAGACGGCTCTCTCTCCCCAACCCAGAAACTAAACCACAACTCTGTCCCACGTGGCCAGGACTTGACTCAAAACTGACAGCCAGCCTACTTTTGGCCCCTATTTTCAGTTAGGATCATTCAGAGAAAGCCAAATGCACCCCTAACCAATCACATAGGACACCCCACTTCTGCACAGCCGCCTCCAGACCCCACAACAGCCTCCACTGGAGCTGTTCTTTTCCATCCTGAAGCTTCCCCACTCCTCATCCGCCACTCACTTACATGTCAGTCTCTGCCACACGCAAGTGACGGTGCCGACTCCCTTGCCACAGCAGCTCTGAGAAAGTCGCCTCTGCCTGTCTCATGTGGGTGGCCTTCCTTTATTTCCCCAAAGAATAAATCTTAATGACGGGCTTCTCTCTATATGGCCAAGCTATACAATTCAGAAGCCCACATGGCAGATTCCAAGCCTGGAAAGACCATACACCCCTCAGGTCTTCTTTCCACAAACACACAGCTTCCTTGAGTTCTTCAGTCACTTGACCAAACTGGGAAGGAACCAGTGTTATGGAAAGATCAAAGGCCTTGAAGGCAAACTTCTGACTTCATCAAGTACTTTTTCTTTCCACTTCAGAAATCACATGGCCTTGGCCAGGCGTGGGGGCTCACACCTCTAATCCCAGCACTTGGGGAGGCCGAGTTGGGTGGATCACCCAAGGTTGGGAGTTCAAGACCAGCATAACCAACATGGAAAAATCTCGTCCCTACTAAAAATACATACAAAACAGCCTGGCTGGTGGCGCATGCCTGTCATCCCACCTACTCGGGAGGCTGAGGCAGGAGAATCACTTGAACCTGGAAGCAGAGGTTGTGGTGAGCCGAGATCGCGCCATTGCACTGCAGCCTGGGCAAGAAGAGCAAAACTCTGTCTCGAAAAAAAAAAAAAAAAACAGCAACGCAACACAACAAATGATGTGACTTGAACAATTTTCTTAACTTCTCTAAGTCTCTATCTTCATCTTCAATAAATAATTTTACCTCCAAGATTGCATTAAATGGAATCCCACATGTAAAACAGCTGAAAATATTAGAGGCCCAACAGCTGTGCGCTCCCTACTGCCCCACTTTACCCCAAAGGAGAAGCGAAGACACCAGAAAAAGCCTGTTGATCCCTACACCTCAGCATCCTGTGTTCACACAAGGTGCAGTGGGATCAGACTTAACGGGGTCACCCAAATACAAGACACATTTTGATTTTTCAACTTAGGTACACATGGCTTCTAACGTTCACCATATATGATCCATAATTTAGAAGAGATTTCCCATACACTACCGTACGGTTTCTATTTTAGCAGACTTAGATGTGCTATAATAGCTCACTCTCTTAAGCCCTCTTCAGTATCAAAAACAAAACTTTAATCTGTAACACGGTTATCAGCAGTGAAAGTGGAAAAGGTACCTATGAGTCAAAATGACCCTCGGCCCCGCCCTGCCCTACACCTACAAAAAGCTGTTCAGGAGTATTTGGGCTGATTATGAGAATGCTGTCTGTATTCTCAGGACAGACAAATGCCTACCCTGGTTAGAAGCTGCGCTGCTCAGCCTTCAGGTAGAAAGCTCCCCACACCCTCTACCCAAGGAAAGAGAAGCAAATGGGGTGGCCAGGCTCCAGGACGTGGACTGTTCAGTGTGGTTTCTGCAGTCCAGGTCACTGCCATGGGTGAATCTTTTCCTTCCTTCTTTTCCACCCAGGTGCCCAAGGTCCACGGCTGCTATAGGGTCTCTTCCCTAGGATGAGTCAGCCCACTATTCCCTTCCTTTTTTTTTGAGACGGAGTCTCACTGTGTCACCTAAGTGGGAGTTCAGTTTGCAATCTTAGCTCACTCCCACCTCTGCCTCCCGGGTTCAAACAATTCTCCTGCCTCAGCCTCCAAGTACCTGAATTACAGCACCCACCACCACGCCCAGCTAATTTTTATATTTTTAGTAGAGACAGAGTTTCAACTTGTTGGCCAGGCTGCTCTCGAACTCCCGACCTCAGGTGATCCACCTGCCTTGGCCTCCCAAAGTGCTGGGATTACAGGCATGAGCCACCGCATCTGGCCGAGTCAGCCCAGCCATCCTTATTTTTTTTTCTGGCAAAGTACTGTCTTCCATGTCTACCTTCCAAGTAGCTAAATCAGAGATCTGGCCTTGGGACAGGCTTGAAGAATCCCTGTTTTTGGTCCTCAAGAGGTCCCACCAGGGTCTGGGACAATTCCAAGACTTGAGTCCTTAAAAAGGAAAGAAACCTCACATACATGGCTCTCACAGAGCTCAGACAGAGCTCAGGCAAGTCTTGGGAGGCGGCCCTAAGGTTTGGGTGTGTCATCTATGATAACAGCTACGAGATCTGAAGCCAGCTGTCTGGGTTCAAACCTCAATTCCAACAGCACTGGCTGTGGGATGTTAGACAACGCCCCCAGCCTCTCTGTGGTTCAGTTTCCTCACTGTAAAAGGGCCACTATAGAGCTGCTCTAAAAATTAAGTGAATTATGCGTAAAAGGTCTTTAGTACAATGCTTGGCACATGGGGGATTCAACAGACACGTATTGAACAGAGTAACTTAGCAATTACTAAATATACTCATGCAGGCCAGGCACGGCGCCTCACACCTGTAATTCCAAAACTTTGGGAGGCTGAGGCGAGAGGGTCACTTGAGCCCAGGAGTTGAGACTAGCA
>NW_022681456.1:120883662-120919450 GCF_009764315.1 Trachypithecus francoisi | reverse complement strand
GGCCCCACCAAACCGTGCTCCGCGCGGATTTCATGAAAGGCAGACAGAATGCTTTCATTTTCACTTTATGTTTTCTCCCTTGTACTTTAGCTCCCATGAACCTCTAGTCCAGGGTCTCACTGTATTTACCTGATCTAAGACTTACCTGGGGCAACTCTTAAGAGTACAGATTCTTGGGCCAGGCGCAGTGGCCCACGCCTGTAATGCCAGCACTGTGGGAGGCCAAGGCAGGCGGATCACCTGAGGTCAAGAGTTCGAGACCAGCCTGGCCAAAAGAGCCACAACCCGTTTCTACCAAAAATACAAAAATTAGCCAGGCATCATGGTGCACTCCTGTAATCCCAGCTACTCAGGAAACTGAGGCAGGAGAATCACTTGAACCTGGGAGGCAGAGGTTACAGTGAGCCAAGATCGCACCACTGCACTCCAGCCTGGGCAACAAGAGTGAAAACAGCAACTCAAAAAAGAAAAAAAAAAGGAGTACAGATTCTTCAGCCCCATCCTGCCCTTGCTGGATGGGTTGATTGACTGAGACAAGGTGTCACTCTGTCACCCAGGCTGGAGTGCAGTGCAGTGATCTCAGCCCACTGCAGCCTCGATAGTCCAGGCTGAAGCAGTCCTCCCACCTCAGCTTCCCAAGTAGCTGGGATTACAGGCATGTGCCACTGCACCCAGATAATTTTTAAAACTTTTTTGTGAAGACAGGGTTTCACCATGTTACTCACGCTGGTCTCATACTCCTGGGCTCAAGCCATCTACCCGTCTCAGCCTCCCAAAGTGTTGGGATTGTAACCATGAGCCACCACACCTGGCCTTTCCTTCTTAATTTGCATCTTTAACAAGCACCTGAGTTCATGTTGAACATCAGACCAGTTTGGAGAAACACTCTTTAAAAAATAATAATAATTTCAACTTGTATTTTAGATTTAGGAGGTATACGTGCAGGTTTGTGACAGGGGTATATTGTGCAATGCTGAGGTTTGGGGTGCGAATGAGATAGTATCCAACGGGTAGTTTTTCAGCCCTTGTCCCCTCCCCTTCCTTCTCCCTCTAATAGTCCCCAGTGTCTGTTCTTCACATCTTGATGCCCATGGGACCCAGTGCTTAGGGCCCACTTACAAGTGAGAACATGGCAGTAGTTTTCTGTTTCTGCACTAGTTCACTTAGGATAATGGCCTCCAGTTGCACCCATGTTGCCACAAAGGCCATGATTTCATTCTTTTTCAGGGCTGCGTAGTATTCCATTGTGTGTATGTACCACATTTCCTTTATCCAATCCACTGCTGATGGGCATCTACGTTGATTCTATGTCTTTGCTGTTGCGAATAGTGCTGCAGTGAACATACGTGTGCATGCATCTTTTCAGTAGAATGATTTATTTTCCTTTGGGTATATACCCAGTAATGGGATTGCTGGGTCGAATGGTAGTTCTGTTTTCAGTTCTTTGAGAAATCTCCAAAACTGCTTTCCACACTGGCTGAACTAATTTGCATTTCCATTGACAGAGTATTAAGTGTTCTCTTTTCGGAGGAACCCTCTTTTGGATCAGTGTACTACACAATAAACTGGAACAATGGCTAAATATACACATGCATGAGCTTCATGCCAGGCCTGTTCCTTACCAGTCTCAGGCAGGACCCTGGTGTGGGTGTTTGCCACCTGCTCCTCAGATGATGCCAAGGCTCAGCGGCCCTTATCTGGGTGTTCTGGAGGAAGGAGGTGGCCTTGATCCCCCGCCTGCTACCAGACATTTTGAACCTGCTACTACAAGTTGGGAGCAGCCTCCTCGTGTCCTGGACTTACCACAAGACATCCCAATTCCAGGCATTTTCCCACTGAGCCCAAGTATCCTCCTGCCTGGCAGACCCTCAGTTCTAATTTTTGGATTCCAAAAATTGGTCTTAATGTCAAAAGTGCTTTGGCCAGTAATTGTATACTTTACGGTTTAAAAAACCATCTCTACACTTGCAAGTTGCAGTGAACACATTAGCAGTGCTTAAGGGATGGCCAGCTTTCTGTCATACCTCTCAGGCTTTCTCTAGCTGGGTCTAGGGACTAAGGATAAATGTAACTTAGGGAGGTTGGTTCATAGCAAGAATGATGATGGCTACCCTGATCTGAGCACTTACTGCGTGCCAAGGACTACGTCATGCTCTACAGGCCTTTTTCCCCGAATCCTTACAGCTTTACTATGAGGACAGGCATTCAGGTCCCCATTTTATGTATAAGCAAGAGGAGATCCAGAAAGACAATGTGATGTACTCCAGGGCTTCCGGTAGTTAGTGATGGAAGTGAAACTCGTTGATTACAAAGTAACAGTGTTGGCTAGGCACAGTGGCTCATGCCTATAATCCCAGCACTTTGGGAGGCAGACACAGGTGGATCACCTGAGGTCAGGAGTTCGAGGCTAGCCTGACCAACATGGCGAAACCTCATGTCTACTAAAATTAATACAAAAAAATTAAACGGGCTGTTGGCAAGCGCCTATAATCCCAGCTACTTGGATGGCTGATGCAGGAGAATCACTTGAGTTCGGGAGGCTGCAGTGAGCCAGTACTGTGCAACTGAACTCCAACCTGGGTGACACAGCAAGACTCTGTCTTTAAAAAAAAAAAAAAAAAGCAGTGTTTTAATTAAAGTATATTATATAACATGTATGCAATAAACTATAGAGCTCAGTGAATTGTCACGAAGCGAACACTCCCAGGTAACCACGGTCCAGATCAAGAAATAGAACACCTCCTTCAGTCAGCATCACCACCCTAGTCTCTGAAGACACACCACTCTCTCTCCTGACTTCTAGCATTTATTAATTAGTTTGCCACTTTCTGAATAAGTAAATGGAATATTTTGTAAGCGTTCTTTGGTATTTGGCTGCTTTAATTCAGCATGATGTCCAAGATTCATCTGTGTTGGTATGCAAAACTGTAGTTCACCTTTTGCGTTGCTGTATAGTATTCCTTTGTGTGGATGTACCAAAATTGATTCATTCCTTCTGGATGGAAATTTGGATGTCCAGTTTGGGGCTATTATGAGTAGTGTGGCTGTGAACATTCTTGCATGTATTTCTTGGTGTACATTCCCACTGGCTGTCTGCGTGGGGGTGGCATTGCTGGCTCATAGGATCTGCTTATCTTCTGCATTGGTGGATACTGCCTCACGGTTTCCCAAAGGGTTAAACCAATTGACATTCCCGTCAGGCACGAATGAGGCTTCCATTTGTTCAGTTGCTGTGGTCAGTCTTTTTCATGTCAGCTGTTCTAGGAGTGGAGTCTGCATTTCTCTGATGGCTGGCGAGGTTGAACACCCTTCCCTGTATTTCTTGGCATCTTTGTTTCCTCTTTTGTGAAGTGCACATTGAAGGCTCTGAACTTCAATGAGAGAAAGCTTTGAGGACCAGATGGAGACCTGGAAGTGTGGCTGTCAGTGGAGCTTGCCCTGCCCTCTCTGCTCCCTCCTCTCCTTCCTCTCCCTCAAAGAGATTCAGTCCATCCTTTCTCTGAATAAGCCCGCCAGTAAAGACTACCAGAGCCAGATTGGCAGCAGAGGGAGCGAGGCTATATTTGATAGGCAAGAGTGTAGTTTTCTAGCTTTTAAAGATGAAAACAGAAGGATGGATTTTCTTTTTCTTCTTCTTAGTCCAGCTGTGTTTACTCCGAATGCACAACTGTGACCTGCCCAGCGTCTTGGTGGGAGACCCAGGGAGTCATGGAGGCTCTGCAGGCTGTGGGGGCTCCTTTTTCCCTGTGTGCTTCCTCATTCTAGGGAGGCTTTGAGACGATGTTGACACAGCTTAGAACTTGGCAAAGAGGGGTTGAATAATTTCTGCATTTTTGGAGGATGCCTTGGCCACTTTCTTCCCAGATTAAGAAAAAGAGAAGGCGCTGACACTGCCTGGAGCAGTCCCTCCAGTACTTTCACACGAGGTTACAAGAGAGTGTGCATGTTGGATGTAGAAGTGAAGCACAGTCCTGGGTCCTCAGTGTTGACGTATTTAGTGTGCACACGGAGTGTGTCTTCATTGGAAGAGTACAACCCAGGATGCTACTGTGAAGCCAAGGTGGCCCTCCTCACTCTTCCACGTCACCTGCCAGGCCCTCAAAGCATTCGGGTTTGCAACTCAGGGTGGGACAGATGCAGAGATTGTGGGCTATTTTTAGTGGCCATTTGCAGGGGACATCTTTTCTCCCCCTCGTGAGAGCTGTGTCTGGACTTGAAGGCCAACAATACACTCTGACCTGACCAAATTACTTTTAATTCTCAAATTCGCCTTTTTTTCTCTCCCTCTATGACCCCCAAGTGTTAGCATCGAGAATTCATTTCTCCCTCCTCACCCTTTTTCCCACTTTTGCTAGTGAATTCAACCTTTAGGACTCAGTCTAGATCTCACTGATTCCAGAATCCTGTCCCAAGCATAGATTTTAGGATCCCATGATCCCCTGTACTGCCCCGCTTCCTTGAGCCTGGGAAGCGGAGGCTGCAGTGAGCCAAGATTGTGCCACTGAACTCCAGCCTGGGCGACACAGCGAGACTCTGTCTCAAATAGTTCTGCACCGTACTGCAATTGCCTGTTTGGGTGTCTGTAGCTCCTTATAGACTATGAGCTCTGTGTCTGTGAGGGTAGGACCAGGTCAGCCTTGTCCCCCACCGGGTTCCCGCTCCTAGCCTAGAAGCTGGCGTGGAGCAGGCCTTATGCAGTAGTTGTTGCATGTGTGTGTGAGTGGCCTGCTGCAGACACACCTCTGGCCTCTCGGGGTGGTTGGACCTTCCCTCTTCTTCACTGATGGGCTGTTCAGAATGCAAGTGAACTCCAGCCTGGAGGAAGACTGGGAATTTATGCAGGAACTATTCTGGTCCTCAGCAGCAGACATGAGAAATTCCTTCGCCAGCTGCAGTTTGCTGCCCTGCACAATCAGGTGCTGTTGAATGGCTGAATTGAATTCTTCTCGCTTCTTGCAAGAATAACTGCCATCCCCCACTGGGGAGGTAACAGTCATGACCCAGCAGCCAGAGCCAGCTTGGAAATTCTGAGATTGACTCCTGCGGCCCAGGGCCATTAACTCCCAACCTGGTGTCAGACAAGCAATCGCAAAGGAAACCTTGGGGAAGCGTCCCAGCAGAGTCCCCATAAACGAGCAGTTAAAGATTGGATAAGAGATTCCTGTGACCAGAGAAGCTGGGGAACAAAGGAAACCAGGTTTTCTCCTTGTTCTTAGGTGATATGCCTGCAACCTGCTTTCAAATGGTTCAGCCAAAAAAAAAATGTGTGGGTCCGGGCGCGGTGGCTCAAGCCTGTAATCCCAGCACTTTGGGAGGCCGAGACGGGTGGATCGTGAGGTCAGGAGATCGAGACCATCCTGGCTAACACGGTGAAACCCTGTCTCTACTTAAAAATACAAAAAACTAGCCGGGCGACGAGGCAGGCGCCTGTAGTCCCAGCTACTCGGGAGGCTGAGGCAGGAGAATGGCGTAAACCCGGGAGGCGGAGCTTGCAGTGAGCTGAGATCCGGCCACTGCACTCCAGCCTGGGTGGCAGAGCAAGACTCCGTCTCAAAAAAAAAAAAAAAAAAAATGTGTGTGTCTGTCCATCCTTGTAGAGACAGCAAGAAAGAGAGCTTGCATAAAAGTAGCAAAATGTTACCAGTTGGTGATTCAAGAAATAGGTGTTCATGGCGGGGCACAGTGGCTCACGCCTGTAATTCCAGCACTTTGGGAGGCCAAGGCAGGACGATCACTTGAGGTTGGGAGTTTGAGACCAGCCTGGCCAACATGGAGAAACCCCATCTCTATAAAAATACAAAATGTAGCCCTGCCTGCAGTGCAGTGGCATGATCTCTGCTTGCTGCAACATCTGCCTCCTGGGCTCAAGTGATCCTCCCACCTCAGCCTCCCGAGTAGCTGGGACTATAGGCACACACCACCACATCCGGCTAATTTTTGTATTTTTTTTTTTTTTTTTTTGAGACGGAGTCTTGCTCTGTCGCCCGGTCTGGAGTGCAGTGGCCGAATCTCAGCTCACTGCAAGCTCCGCCTCCCGGTTTACGCCATTCTCCTGCCTCAGCCTCCCGAGTAGCTGGGACCACAGGCGCCCGCCACCTCGCCCGGCTAGTTTTTCGTATTTTTAGTAGAGACGGGGTTTCACCGTGTTAGCCAGGATGGTCTCGATCTCCTGACCTCGTGATCCGCCCGTCTCGGCCTCCCAAAGTGCTGGGATTACAGGCTTGAGCCACCGCGCCCGGCCTAATTTTTGTATTTTTAGTAGAGATCTTGGCTCACTGCAACTTCTGCCTCCCGGGTTAAAGCGATTCTCCTGCATTAGCCTCCCAAGAAGCTGGGACTACAGGCTTGCACCACCACGCCCAGCTAATCTTTTGTATTTTTAGTAGAGACTAGGTTTCATCATGTTGGCCAGGCTGGTCTCAAACTCCTGACCTCAAGTGATCCACCCGCCTCAGCCTCTGAAAATGCTCAGATTATAGGTGTGAGCCACCGTGCCCAGCTTCAGTTTCATTTTCTGTGGTTTCAGTTACTCCACAGGCAACCTGGTCCAAAAATATTAAGTGGAAAATCTCAGAAATAATTCGTAAGTTTTAATTTGCACACTGTACTGAATAGGGTGATAAAATTTCACTTCGTCCCACCTGGAATATCAGTCATCCCTTCGTCCAGCTTATCCACACTGATGCGACACTACCTACCCATTACTATATAGGAGAAAGCATAATGTATATAGGATTCAGTACTGTATGGTTTCAGGCACCCACTGAGGGTCTTGGAACGTATCCCCCAAGGATAAGGGGGGACTATTGTACGCTGATATGGAAATAGCATGAAGATTTATTTTATTTTGTTTATTTGAGACAGTATCTTGCTGTGTTGCTCATACTGGAGTGCAGTCATGAGATCATAGCTCATTGCAGCCACCTACTCCTGGGCTCAAGAATCCTCCTACCTCAACCTCCCAAGTATCTGGGACTACAGGCGTTTAAGCTACCAAACACAGCTAATTTTTTTTTGTAGAGATGGGGTTTTGCTATGTTCCTCAGGCTGGTCTGAAACTCCTGGACTCAAGTGATCCTCCTGCCTCAGCCTCCCAGAGTGCTGGGATTACAGGTGTGAGCCACTGATCCCAACCCCAAGATTTATCATTAAGTTAAAAAAACAAAGTGTAAAGCAGCACAGAGTGTGGTGTCTGTTTCATCGCCCAGATTATGCTCTGTGTGAAGGTCAGTTGAGAGGAAGGAAGGGGGGAGGAGGAAGGGAGGAGGAGCTCAAACTCTAGCTGTCCTTGGCTAGGCCTGTCTTACTCTAGGCAGTGCTTGTCACAGGACGAGACCAAGCAAACAGTGGAGGAGCTTTTGGCAAGAGACATTATCAAAGGGATTTACACTTCTAGAGTAGTTGAAATAGAAAATCTCTGCAGTCCTTCCAAAGCCAGTTTTGAGGAGAGGGTGACAGGGCAGGCAGCTGGATGCGGTAGCTGAGTGTGGGCTCTGGAATCAGACTTCATGGTTTAGGATCCTAGCTAGGACCATCTCTGAGCCTCATCTCCCTAAAAGGGAGATATTAATATCATCTCTTGGCTGGGCTGGTCACTCACACCTGTAATCCCAGTACTTTGGAAGGCCGAGGCAGGCGGATCACTTGAGGTCAGGAGTTCGAGACCAGCTTGACCAGCATGGTGAAACCGTCTCTACTAAAAATAAAAAAATAAATTTAAAAAATAGCCAGGCATGCTGGCAGGTGCCTATAATTCCAGCTATTCAAGAGGCTGAGGCAGGAGGACTGCTTGAGCCTTGAGGTGGAGATTGCAGTGAGCCGAGATCGTGCCACTGCACTCCAGCCTGGGTGAGAGAGACAGAGACTCCGTCTCAAAAAAAAAAGCCATCCCTTCACATACTGGTTGTGGGGGGCTCTGCAATAAGGCAGTTAAAGCCGTAGCCCAGTGCCTGGCAGCTGCTGTGATGATCATTATCATTATTAACGTCCCCCCTCCCCCCAGCTTCCCCCCACGCACACACAGGCTGGAGGGGTGACTTCCACACCACTGGCTTAGACTGTCCTGCAGGCTGGGTGTTTGTTTGTGATTCCCAAGGCCCCAAGCCCAGTGGGAAATTTCCACCACTTCCATTTGCCCTGCCACGACTTCCTGCCATCTGCTGACACGGTGTGACATGACACGCGGCTGCCTCTCCCTGACCAGCATGGCCATGGGGCTGGGGTCTGTCTCACTGTTCTTGTTTGTTCAACAGTGGACTCCAACGACAGCCTCTACGGGGGAGACTCCAAGTTCCTGGCAGAAAACAACAAGCTGTGTGAGACAGTGATGGCTCAGATCCTAGAGCATCTGAAAGCCCTGGCCAAGGATGAGGTGGGTGCCCTCTGCTGTCCTCCACCCGCCTCCTGCTCTGAAAGCACAAGTTTCCAGGGTGGTTTGATGTTGGTTCATTCTAGAAAGGAAAATGTGTCATGTGAGTAATGTTTATGTACAAACCACTTCTCCAGTGCTTTGGGGCCTTCGCTCCTGCTGTTTTCTCTGCCTGGACCGCGCCTCCCCCAGGGCTTCCCCAATCTCAGCTCAAAGGACCTCCTCAGAGAGGCCTTCTTGGACCCTGTTTCAAGGAGCCACCACCACCTGCATGCCTCTGCCCGACTGTCCCTGTGGCCCCTGTTCAGTCACCGTCTGAAATGTTGTGTGTTTGTCTGTCTTTCCCCCAGCTCCTGGGGGGAGCTCCATCCAGCCTCCTTTAGGAGGGACCTGGTGAGTCTTGAAGACCTGACTGTGTCTGAATGACAAGACAGGGACTCTGGGACCCCGGTAACTCTCTGCACCACCCCACGTCTCATGCAGAGCCCGGCCTCCGGCAGATGCTCCATCAGTTCATGGTGAATCAGTGATAGGCGTGGGATTGCTATACCTGGGCTCTTTCAGTGCTCACAACAGCCCTGTGAGATGTAGGTGCTGTGTTTATTTCCACTGAATGGGAAGGGAAACTGAGGCTCAGAGAGGGTTATTCAGAGCCCTTGGTATTTCCTCTGGCTGTGATAAAACAGCAGAGATTCCAACCAGGATTCCCAAACCTGAACTCTGCACTGCCACATCGCCCTCCTCAACCAAGGACTTTCCACTTCACTTTTCTTTTTCTTTTTATGAGACAAAGTTTTGCTCTTGTTGCCCAGGCTGGAGTGCAATGGCGCGATCTCAGCTCACTGCAACCTCCGTCTCCCGGGTTCAAGCGATTCTTCTGCCTCAGCCTCCCGAGTAGCTGGGATCCAGGTGCCCGCCACCACACCTGGCTAATTTTTGTAATTTCAGTCGAGATGGGGTTTCACCATGTTGGCCAGGCTGGTCTCAAACTCCCAAAGTGCTGGGATTACAGGCGTGAGCCACGGTGCCTGACCCACTTCACTTTTATTTTATTTTTATTTTATTTTTTTTTGAGACGGAGTCTCGCTATGTCGCCCAGGCTGGAGTGCAGTGGCCGGATCTCAGCTCACTGCAAGCTCTGCCTCCTGGGTTTACGCCATTCTCCTGCCTCAGCCTCCCGAGTAGCTGGGACTACAGGCGCCCGCCACCTCGCCCGGCTAGTTTTTTTGTATTTTTTAGTAGAGACGGGGTTTCACCATGTTAGCCAGGATGGTCTCGATCTCCTGACCTCGTGATCCGCCTGTCTCGGCCCCCCAAAGTGCTGGGATTACAGACTTGAGCCACCGCGCCCGGCCGACCCACTTCACTTTTAAGAAATGGTCTGTGGTCATTAATAGTAGGCTCTGTTTTTCCAGCCTTCATTATACATTAAGTGTAGTATAAAGAATTTTGCGCACGCATTATTTCACTTAATTCTCACAGCAGTCCCTTTATGCTGTACAGATGAGGAAACCGAATCCTACAGCGGTAGCTATGGCGTATGGTCAAGGCAATTTTCTAGAAGCCCTGCTCTTATCCACAAGCTAAATTCTTTTTATCAGATGTTGTGTCTTTTGTATTTTCAGAACAGTTTGTTTTTCATATTCTCCATACAGATAGTTGATTGACTGATTTCAAGGTAATTTCCATCTAGTACAACCCAATTAACTACCTGGTTCTCTTCCCAAGTTATGCTGACCATGGCTTCCCTCTTCGCAGCTTTGGCCCAAATGTGTGAGTGACACATGAGTCCCAGAGACCCTGTCTCAGACGTGGCCAAGTCAGTTACTTGTGTAGACATAGGTGTGTCTCTGTCACTGTGGTTAAGATGGATTGCTGTAGTGTAGTCAAGATGGAGGCATGGGGGAGGTTGGCTGCATCTTGGGAGTCACAGCCAGTGCCTGGCCTCTGTCTGCGTCCTTCCCTCACTTTCTGCCTCCCAGCACTTCTCCTGGATCTTGCCCTTTATCCACTATGAGCTGTTTGCTCAAAGCTCTGAGCATCTCGATTATTTTATTCCCACCTCGCAAAAGAGATTGCCTGATAACTCATTCCTGATATGCTCCTGGCAGGAGGGGGCCTCTGTTCTCTCACTCTCCTCCTCCTCAGTTCCCTTCCCCAAACCTAAGAGGATTTTTGGACCCTGGGTTCTCAGTGCCCTTCCCATGCTCCCCTCCTTCCAAGGTGCTTGACCACTTCCCTCCTCCAGCTCCTTCATTCCCAACCCACTGGGTCTTCCTGGACTCCCGCTTGTTCTTCCTGGGTTTTGCTCCCTTACCTCTCACTTCACATCCTTTCAAAGCACCCAGACCCTTTCAGGACAAAATAAGATCAAACTGGATTGAAGTAGTTCTTTGTCATTTCCAAGACTGTATAAAACACCACCCATCCTTATGGTCCTTCTGCATCCCACCAAAAATACCACAACATTATATAGCTAGCTGTAGATACTCACATGCAGTATATCCCCATTCTTTTTTTTTGTTTGTTTTCTTTTGTTTTGAGACAGAGTCTCGCTGTGTCGCCCAGGCTAGAGTGCAGTGGTGCGATCTCAGGTCACTGCAACCTCCACCTCCCAGGTTCAAGTGATTCTCCTGCCTCAGTCTCCTAAGTAGCTGGGATTACAGGGGTATCCCACCACGCCCGGCTAATTTTTGTGTTTTTAGTAGAGACGGGGTTTCACCACATTGGCCAGGCTGGTCTTGAATTCCTGAGCTTAAGTGATCCACCTGCCTTGGCCTCCCAAAGTGCTGGAATTATAGGTGTGAGCTACCACGTCCGGCCAATATATACCCATTCTGTCCAGGGTGTTCAAGCATGTGTTTGAGTGAGTAGGATTTTTTCTGGCCTTCAAGTTCAGGGGCACTGTCCGAAGGGCTGGCCTTAGGGTTAGTAGTTGAAAGGGCAGAGACCAGCCGGGCGCGATGGCTCACGCCTGTAATCCCAGCACTTTGGGAGGCTGAGGCTGGCTGATCACGAGGTCAGGAAATCGAGACCATCCTGGCTAACACGGTGAAACCCCGTCTCTACTAAAAATACAAAAAATTAGCCGGGCGCGGTGGTGGGCCCCTGTAGTCCCAGCTACTCGGGAGGCTGAGGCAGGAGAATGGCGTGAACCCGGGAGGCGGAGCTTGCAGTGAGCCGAGATCGCGACACTGCACTCCAGTCTGGGCGACAGAGTGAGACTCCGTCTCAAGAAAAAAAAAAAGGGCAGAGACCTACATGCCCAACAGTTGCAGAAATGCTGCTGCCCTGGGAGCCCATAGCACCTCACAGCACCTTCCCTAGGGAGGGAGGGTATGTGACTTGTGTCCTACTGACCTTGGGGAACCCTGAGCTGTAGTACCAGAACTCTGAGCAAGTTAGTGCCTGGAGGGCTCTTGGTTGTTTGTGGAAAGAGTGGCATTGGAACCCCAGTTTCTTCTTCAGGAAAACTGGTTTATCAAACCAATAAGTATCAGACAAGGCAACTCTCCTAGAATGATTGATACCAGAGACTGGAAAGTGTATGTGGATGTGCGTGTGGGTGTGGGGGGGAGGGCAATGAAGAGAGGTTGGTTAATGGGTACAAAGATAGATAGAATAGTTAGAAGGAATAGGCCAGGCACAATGCCTTAGACACAATAGCCAGGCACAATGTAATCCAACATTTTGGGAGGCCCAGGTGGGAGTATTAGTTGAGCCTAGGAAATGGAGACCAGCTTAGGTAACATAGGTAAAATCCTATCTCTATAAAAAAAAACTTAAAATTTAGCCAGGTACGGTGGCTCACACCTGTAATCCCAGCACTTTGGGAGGCTGAGGTGGGCGGATCACTTGAGGCCAGGAGTTCGAGACCAGTCTGGCCAAACATGACAAAATCCCACACCTCTACAAAAAATAGAAAAAAAATTAGCTGGGTGTGGTGTTGTGCATCTGTAGTCCCAGCTACTTGGGAGGCTGAGGCAGGAGAATCACTTAAACCCAGGAGGCGGAGGTTTGCCATGAGCCCAGATCATGCTATTGCCTCCAGCCTGGGTGACAGAGTGAGACTCCATCTCAAAAAAAAATTTAAATTAGCCGGGCATGGTGGTGTGTGCTTGTAGCCCCAGCTACTGGAGAGGCTGAGGCAGGAGTTTGAGGCTGCAAGTGAGCGTGATCATGCACTAGCACTCCAGCTAGGCACAGAGCAAAATCCGTTTCTTCCAAAAAAAAAGAAAAAGAAAAGAAAAACAGGGGAATAAAAGGGAATAAGTTCTAATGTTCAGGCCGGGCGCGTGGCTCAAGCCTGTAATCCCCAGCACTTTGGAAGGCCGAGACGGGCGGATCACGAGGTCAGGAGATCGAGACCATCCTGGCTAATACGGTGAAACCCTGTCTCTACTTAAAAATACAAAAAAACTAGCCGGGCGACGAGGCGGGCGCCTGTAGTCCCAGCTGCTTGGAAGGCTGAGGTAGGAGAATGGAGTGAACCCAGGAGGCGGAGCTTGCAGTGAGGGGAGATCCTGCCAGTGCGCTCCAGCCTGGGAACAGAGCAAAACTCGACTCCAAAATATATATAAAATAAATATAATACACACACATATATATATATATATATATATATACCAACACACACACACACATATATATATATATAAAACCGTGTGTCTCTCCATACCCAAGTGTCCCCTTCTGTGAGAGCTTCCTTACACCTTGTGAGGAAGAGAATTTTCTGTGCTGTATTTCGCTTGAAAGAATTAAAGGTGTAGGGCAACAATTCTGGAAATTATGTGTCATTTACTATCCTCAAAAGTGAGAAAAAATGAAAGCCCAGAGAGAAGACCTTCCAGGAAAATTCCAGAGCCAGAGGTAGACCCAGTACACTGTTTCCGTTTTTGTTTTGAGAGGAAGTCTCACTCTATGGCCCAGGTGGAGTGCAGTGGAGCCATTTCACTCACTGCAACCTCCGCCTCCTGCGTTCAGCTATTCCTCGCCTGCCTCAGTCCTCCTGAGTAGCTGCGATTACAGGCGCCCACCACCAAGCCCACTAATTTTGTATTTTTAGTAGAGACAGGGTTTTCACCATGTTGGCCAGGTTGGTCTCGAACTCATGACCTCAAGTGATCCGCCTGCCTAGACCTCCCAAAGTCCTCGGATTACAGGCGTGAGCCACCGCACCCAGCCGACCTGGTAGTTTTAATCAAGTACTCTGAACTATGCACAAACACTAGGAGTAATAGAAAAAAAAATTAATCTAAAACCCTCTGGAGAATCAAGAATTGCAGATTTAAATAGCATGAATACTTGGATTCATGGTATTGAAAAAGGACCTCGCACTTACCCGCATGTACAAACTGCCTGTCCACCTCTATCAGAGCATTTTTTCAAGCTGTGCTACAGTTCTATGTACTGCCCGCCCAAAGCCAATCTGTCCCTGCAGTCATAAGCTCTTAAAGACCAGGACTTCAGCAGAACAAGCAAAACTTCAGAGGAAGGGAGCCCCGAAACAGAGTTCATAGCAATGGGTCGGCAGGAGCTGATGACTGGAGGTGGGCTGTAGCCTTGGGGTCTGACACAGAGGGAAGAGAAGGCAAAAGGCCCTGCATGACATGCTACAGGGCTAGGAGCCACAGCTGCAGTGATAGGTTCAGTTTTGTCTCGTATGCCTGTTACTTATACACCCATCTCTTGTCAGAAAGAACTTCAGGTTGATATTTGGACTCCTTGAGCCTTCTGCTGTTTGTCTCCGGGACGTTTAACACTCTTAAAAGGGGAAAACTGTTCAGTTTGATTATGCTTCCTGGGACATTACAGGTTTTTCGAAAGTTTGATGAAAGCATTCACCAAGGAATGATTCCACTTTCTCTGGTGGCTGAGAAATACGCGTCTGAGGGGCAGCATCAGGTCTCCCCATCAAGCTGAGGTCGGAGTCTCCCCACCTATGAACCTCATCCTGGCTCCCCCCTCATAAATCAGACCTCTAACTGTAACTGCCTTGGCCTCATTCCGTGGATGTGGATGCTCCTACTTGAAACGCATGTTCAGCCCGCCAAATTCTTGGGAGAGTTTCTTCCACTCTCCAGGCGCTGAGAGCTACAAAGTTCAATCTGGCTTTCCAGATTTTTTTTTCTTCCCATTACTAACGGAGAAATCAAGAAGCGCCAGGCAGAAGGCCCCTGCTCCACCAATCAGAGCCCAGCCGAAGGCCAGAGCAGGAAGTGCGGCGGTGGGACGCGCGGTGACAACCCTCGCCCCCCCGGGACCCGCCGGCCTCGGCAGAGGTCGTTGAGGCCGCTCGCGCGACAGCTCCGGGCCCGCGCCTTTCGCTTTCTCCCTCCCGCCCAGCAAGTGAGAGGATAAATCACGGGGCGGGGGCAGTGCGCCCCCAGCACAACCGCGCACCCCGCGCACAGACCCCCCACTACACGCGCGTCCCAGGCGGGGTCGACCCAGACGAGTCACGGGGTGGCGCATAGCCCCACTAGCAGGGCAGCCAGGACCCACGCGCGACGGTCCACGCAGCCACCTAGAGAAGTGACAAACACTCAGGAAGCCATCATGCGGGGCCAGGAAAGAGCCCCCACCCAGAGTCACGGACTCCCTCGTCTGAGGGTCCCGCAGTCCCCTCGTTGAGTCTGGCGAGCAGCCTCACTGCGAGGGAGGGCGAGGAGGGCGTCGGAGTCTCCACACAGCGGTGACCCGGACCCCGTCCCTGAGTGGTCCATGCAGGGTCCCCTCTGCCGCACGCGGGTACCAGCCAGGCCGCGGAGGACCGGGCAGAAGCCAGCGCCCGGGTCCCATGCAGTCCCCTCGCCGCGCGACGTGCGGAGCCGGGGAGCAGTGGGGATCCGGCCCGCACCCGCAGGGCGCCCGGGACCCCCGCGCGGGCCCACGGGGTATCGCAGCAGCAGACGCGAAGCCCCCGGTGCCACCCGAGGCGGAGACAAAGCCCCAGCGCACGGACCTGGGGTCCCAACCCCGGACCCTGCGGAGCCCAGCTCGGAGCCGCCGCCCCCGGCGCAGAGACCCCGCCCGGTCCGGAGACCCCGTCGCCCGTCGCCCAGTCTCACCTCGGGCAGCCGCCTCCCAGCCCTAGCTCCTCGCCGCGGCGCCTGGGCCGACTAGAGCGCAGCTGAGCACCGACAGACGCAGCAGCCTCAACAAGGGAGCCCCTGGGCGGGAGCCGCCGCCGCCGCTTCAGCCGTTTTTCCCAGCTCAGATCCGGCTCGGATCAAGGAGCTGCAGCTGGCGCTGGGGTGAGGCCGGGACCACACCATGCAGGTGTACAGGCCCCGCCCCCGCCCGCCGCCCCCCGCCCCCAGCGGAGCCGGGCGCCCAGGGCCCGCCCCCGCCCAATGGGGAGGGAGCTGTGCAGAGAGGGCGGGGCCTTAGGTAACATGGGAGGTTGGGCCTTAGGCCTTAGGTAACATAGCATTGTTGTAATCCCGCTACTCGGAGGCTGAGCAGGAAAATCACTTGAACCAGGAGGCGGAGGTTGCAGTGAGCCGAGATTGTGCCACTGCACTCCAGCCTGGCGACAGAGTGAGACTCCATCTCAAACATAAATAAATAATAAAGCCCTTGAATGTAAAAAATGTGGTAAAACATTTACTCTTTCCCATTCCCTCAAACAAAAGAGCTCACACTGCAGAGAAACCTTAAGAATGTAGGAAATGTGGTCAAGCCTTCAGATTTTCCTGTTTGTCAAAATTTGGGAGGCCTCAGACTGGAGAAAAGCCTTTTCAATTTAAATTTGTGGTAAGGCCTTCAGTTGTGTTAGTTCCTTTGGATGACATCAGCTCATTCCTGAGAAAAACCCTATGAATGTCCAGAATGTGGGAATGTTTCATTTCTCTCATACCCACTCAAGCACATATGAAAATGCACACTGTAGCTGGCTGGACCTTGTAATACAAGAACGTACACAGGATTAAAACTCTAATAGTTTAGAAACTGCAAGAATTTTTCAGTTTTTCACATTCACCTGAAAAGTCATGTGAAATCTCCCACTGGAAAGAAATTCTATAGGTGAAGCTTTTCTAATTTGGAAAGCCTGATGCAAATTAATTATAGTGCAGTGCTTGGAAAAAAATGAATGAAATATTACACAAGTTACACGTAGCCATGTGTGAGATTTTCTTATCACTGCTGCTTATCAGCATGCCAAAAGTCGAATCTTCGGACTCAAGTCTTGCCGGCCTTAGACATAATGGCCTTACTGCATGTGGAGCTAACCCCAGGAAGATGGAGTGGCACTCTCTGGAGGATTAGGTGGTCTCCACCAATGTGGCTTGATGGCTCCTGAACTCTTTCCTGTAACCATGCAGAGAGTCTACACTGCCAGCGATCATGTGCCTCAACTCTTTAGATGTAGAAACTCAAATATTCAAAATATTCTGAAACAGTTTCCATTGAAAGGAAGAGAAGAGGTCAGGTGCCACGCTGCGGTCAAGAGAACTAGTAGGTGGCTCACAAGAACACTCTGTCGCTACTGTCTGTGCCTCTGTCACAACAAATATCCTGATCCTTTCGTTTTAAGGGTACAGGGCCATTTTCCTCCCTTTCTTACTGGTAGTTCTCAAGATAACTGTATGATATGCTGGGAATGCAATATCCTGATAATCAGGTGACATTGGTCAGAACAGCCCAGGCTCTGTTAGAGTCCCTGCTCGAAACAGAATGTCCTTTAACGCTTGTGTCCAGCAAACCACATCGTGTGAGAAAACCCAAGGTGGGTTCCTTTCTGGGGTCCCTCAGTTTAGTGCAAGTGAAGCATTTACAGTCAAAACTCCATCCATCTGCTCTGGGTAGCTTTCCTGATCTTGCGGTAGCGGTTCATATTGAATCCCAGACTGCTGTTGTCTTCTGTTTGCTGTTTTAAGTAATACATTCACTTCATGGAATTTATGTATGAATGTGTTTGGTCTCATTGTACTCAGAAATGTTGGTAGCCATTGCACAGTAACCCCACCTCATAATTGGTGAAAACACTTATGGCCCCCCTTATGCCACAGCAAGGGGTTAATTCAATCAAACATAAACTTCCTGTTCATAAAACCCTGTAGCACAATTATTACCATGCGGGAGGCCTTTAACAATGGTGATGCTGATTTGAAGAACTCTGAAGGAAGAAATTGACACAATGGGTTGGGTACATGGGAGTCCTGATAACTTAAAGCAACCCTTACTCCCCTCTGCCTAAAAAGTGTGGAGAGGCTGGGCACGGTGGCTCAGGCCTGTAATCTGAGCACTTTTGGGAGGCCGAGGTAGGCAGATCACAAGGTCAGGGGTAAGACCAGCCTGACCACACAGGGAAGCCACATTTCTACTAAAAATACAAAAATTAGTTGGGCGTGTGGTGGCCGGCACTTGTAATCCCAGCTACTTTGGAGGCTGAGGCAGGAGAATTGCTTGAACGTGGGAGGCTGACGTCGTCGCAGTGAGTCAAGACCATGCCACTGCACTCCAGCCTGGGTGACAGGGCAGACTCCGTCTCAGGAAAAAAAAAAAAAAATGATAAGAACTGAAAAGGTTTAAAATTTCACCTAATTGGAAATGCAAAATAATATTTAAATACAAAATACAAAATAATATAAATAAAAGGTTAAGTGAGTGCTCATTGAAATTTATGCCTCCACAAAATAGGTTTGTGATTAACTTCCACATTTGTTGAAAGCCACCAAAGTTGGGAAGGCTCCGTGTCTGAAATTCACATGTGGCTCAAATAGAATCATCCCTGGGGATACCCCAAAGTTTAAATATGGTATCCCCTGTGATATTATCAGGAATGACTGTACATAAACAGGTTGTCTTCCTTTACTCTGAAAATCATATTATCTTGCCTAAATCTCCATAACGCATTGCTCTGCAGTATCCTATAGTGGACGTAGGTTTCCTGATCAATGAACACTAAAATTAAATGTGTGCAATTCCCCTATGTTCTTACCAAATGGAAATCCTCGAATTCCACCAGTTAGACTAACATGACAGAATGTCAGATTTTGGAATACGTAAGTTTTCTGTAAGGTTATTAGGTATTGATTCCATTTTATTAATAGATAAAATATATTTAGAGACCTATTTCTCCTGTGTTTTAGTCTTAAGATTGTGTCTTTTAATTCATCCAGTTGGTCTAAGTTACCAATTTTGTGGGTTATGAGATTGTAATATTCTTTATTATTTCATCATCCATGGGCTCTCTAATATAAAGATCTCTTTTAATTCTTATGTTATTAGGTTGGTGCCAAAGTAATTGTGGTTTTGGACCATGAATTTTAAATTTTTATAACTAGGCTGCAACACATCTTTATTCATCAAAATAGAACCCATTACAATGGCGGGGCGCAGTGGCTCACGCCCATCCCAGCACTTTGGGAGGCTGAAGCAGGCGGATCAGGAGGTCAGGAGTTTGAGACCAGCCTGACCAGATGGTGAAATCCCGTCTCTACTAAAAAGACAAAAAGTAGCCGGCGTGGTGGCATGTGCCTGTAATCCCAGCTACTCGAGAGGCTGAGGCAGGAGAATCTCTTGAACCCAGGAGCAGAGGTTGCATAAAAATGAAGGTCCTCTCTTGTCTGCCACAAATTGCCTGTGTGATTTTTGGCAAATATTTAGTCTTCGGGCCCAATTCTGCTTCCTTATAAGGCTCCTTCCAGCTCTGAAATTTTGTAACTCTGGTTTCTACTCAAAGCTTCACTTTCCAACTCCCCACACTGGGCTGTTCTAAAACGTTTGTTTTACCTCCTGATTTTACTTTCCATGCCTTTTTTGTTCTCCTCCACTTCTCATTACTATCCCATAGTCTTTTGGATTTAAGTTCTTCTAGAAAAGTTCCTCCTTTCTCAGCAATTATTTTTCAGCTTCCGTTGTCTCTGAAAAAATATTACAAATGGTCGATTTTATCTTGGAAAGAAGATCCAGAATGTGTTGGCTTCCTGTTTTGTTGGTGAAATGTCTAGAGCTTGGAGATTGGACTTGGGTCAGGATTCCCCACTAAACCTTCCATGAGATAGCTTCAGAGCTGCTGGGCGGGCCGTTATTTCTCTCTCCTCTGCTCTGTTTTATTAAACTCAATTAATTTTAAATATACAGGATAGGCCAGATTGGTGCTCCAGCCTGTAATCCCAGCACTTCGGAGAGGCCACGGGGTGGATCACGAGCTCAGGGGACTGAGAATAGCCTGACCAACAAGGTAAAACTCCGTCTCTACTAAAAATACAAAATTTAGCGGGATGTGGTGGTGCGCAACTATAGTCCCAGCCACTCAGGAGGCTGAGGCAGGACAATCGATGGAACCTGGAGGCAGAGGTTGCAGTGAGTTGAGATCCCGCAAGTGCTCTCCAGCCTGGGTGACAGAGCTTGACTCTGTCTCTCTCACTCTCTTTCTCTCTTTTTCTATCTCTATATATAAAAGAAAATATAAATATATATATTCAGGATAAGGGCATATCTAATTCATCTGCTTTTATGGCCCAGTATGAACGTTTACACGGAAGCCGGAAATGAAACTTCCCGTTTTTCATCAGCTTGTAGTCCCAAGCTGATGGTGACCCCACAGCCACACGCCACCCCACCCGGGGGCTGGGGCCCCCGATCGCTGGTGGGGAGGCACCACTCCCGATCCGGGCCCAGAGCACCTGCCACGCACGCCATGCCCCATTAGGCCGGGTGGCGAGGCTGGGCGGCTGCTAGGTTACCGGATGGGGGGGCGGTGGGTCCCACACCCACGGGCGATTGGGGGCCCCCAACCGCCGGGGGCGTGGCGTGACGGCTGCTGGGGGCCCGGATCGCTGGGGGTGGTCTCCCACCCCCCGGCGATCGGGGCACCCCCCCCCGGGGCGTGGCACGGCAGCTGCTGGGGGCCAGGATCGCCGGGGGCTGGTCCCAACCCCTGGCCATCAGGGTCCCCCAGAGGCCCGCCGGGGGGCGTGGGCGCGGCGGCTGCTGGGGCCAGGATCGGGGGGCGTGGGTCCCCAACACCTTGGCTACTGGGGGCCGCCCGCCGCCGGGGGGCGGGGCGTGGAGGCGGCTGGGGGCCCCGGATCGCGGGTGGGGTGGGTCTCCCAGCCCCCGGCGATGGGGGGCTGCCAGCCGCCGGGGGGCGGGGCGTGGCGGCGGCTGGGGCTCCGGGTACGTGTACACTGCCTGTGGTATTAGGAGTAGTAATATGGTTATTACACATCAATGATCCATTTTAATAATTATCAATGGTACTAATAGGATACCATTGTTAATTTTGGAGAATTAATTACCTGATTATGCACGCTTAGTATTATTAATATTAATGTCATTGAACAATATTGTTATCCCTAATACTAATCATTTTCTTACCAGCATCACTTTGTATTGATTTAAGTAACATTAATGGCGGATATCATTATTTGATTATTAATGGTGATATTAATATTAATTACCATTCCAAATCGTTAACATTTTAATCCACTATCAATTTTTATCAATTACTCCCAATATGACAGGGGGTGAACATCCACTCTGTGATATTCCTCTTCATATTCCAAGGCTGAGAGGTTGATATTACTCCCAGTATCGCAGACACTGTACACCCCCGTGTGATATTCTTCCTGATATCTGGAAGGGGAGAAGATGGTATTAATCCCCATATCGCAGGAGGTGAACGCCCACTCTGTGATATCTTTCCTAGTATGCAGGGGGAGGGGGGATATTATTCCAATATTGCAGAAGATGGACACGCTTCCCCCGTGATATTGTCCTTAATATTCCAAGGCACAGAAGACGATGTTACTCCCAATATCCCAGAAAGTGTACACCCCCCAGTGATGTTGTTCCCATGATCCAGGAGGGAAGAGTATGATATGACTGTCAACCCCTGCCCCCTGCCATGCTCTCACCCTGCAACACCGACACCCAGCTCAACCTGACATAGGACCAGAGGTGCTGGCTGGGGGTGTTCATTGCTTCTCTTTTCTCTCTTGCCAGACTCAGTAGAGGAAGCTGAGACCGCTTCTGGCTTTGGGAGAGGCCAGTGAACCTGTGGGTTTGGAGCCTGGTTGCATGAGAGAAACATGTGTGGGAACGCCAGGGCCTGGCTTTGAACCCTATCCCTCAACATGATGCCGAGTGTGGCAGACATGACACTTGGCTTTGCTCTCTCAGAGTTCCATCTGCGACAGGGGCTACTTGTGCCCCTGGCCTCATCAACTCAGGCTGAAGGCGGCCCTGGTCTCACAGAGGGGCTTTGTGAAGCAGAAATAGATGGCCTGGTACAGGGGCCGAGCCTGGCTAGGACCTTGGCCCTGGGAGTTGTAAAGAAGGCCGGCCTCTACCATGAGCATCTGCACCAAGCTGTGTCCATGTCACAGTGTGCTCGGTGTCTGCCCTGGCACAGGTGCATGGCCTGTCTGCGCTCAGGCTCCCCGCCTATGGGGCCCAGCTTCACAGAGGTGTGAAAGAGACAAGCACAGCGCAGGGGCCTCCGAGCCCAGCCAGCCTCGCTTCGATGCTGGGAGGCTGACATCTTCCATTTTGTCTTCTGCCCAGGCCAGCTGTGGACCGTCCAGTGGCTGTGCTACTTCTACAGCTCGTCATGCCCAGCGAGGCCCAGTGTTCCTCTACCACGCTCCAGCTCTCCTGGCCTGCAAGGTGACCGACAAAGTGCTGGGGGGCCAGTTCCTGGAGACCATCAGTCAGCTCTACCTGTCCCTGGGCACCGAGCGGTGAGAGCTGGCTTTGCAGTGGTGGGAGTGTGGAACAGGAAAAGGGGGCTGGGGGGTGCAGGGCAGGGAGGACGGCACAGGGAAGCTGGCCCAGGGTCCCATCAGCCCCTTCCCTTTGGATCATTTGGTTCCTTGACATCAGATGCTTTGAGCTGGTGGGCCTGGGGTCGTCCCAGGGCTGCTGCTGGCCCGTGAGTCCCAGCTTGAGCCTCTCTTGTTGGGTCAAAGGTCATCTCAACCCTAGCAGAGGCAGTACTTGCACTCTGGCTGTTCTTCCTACTATGGGTGGCTTTGTCATCTGACCTCTGCCTGCCCCGAGTCTTCACTCCTGGCCTTCATCTGTCCCCTTAAATGTGACCACAGCAGCCACCTGTGGCTTCTCTCCTACAGAAGACAGAGCCAGTTGTGTCATCTGCTTCCCTGGGGCGCAGGGTTTCAAGGTCTCACGTCCCATAGGTGTCCCACTCGGCTTCCCCCGAGCATTCTGACCTGGTGGGGTAACCATGGCCCTGGCCACCCCACACACAGCTGCCAGTGACATTGCTGCAGTCATACCCCCTCGAGTGTCAGACTTACCGAGAGAGCAGGAAGGAGCCAGATTCCATGGGGACCGGGAGACTGGCTCCAGTCTTGGCCTCAGGTTCACAGAAGGAAATGGGCCAGTGTGCTGGAGCCATGTTCTCAAAGTGTAGTCCCTGGACCAGCAGAGCAGCATCTATGTCACCTAGAAGCCTGTGGCAAGTGGGAGTTCTAGGTCCTGCCCCAGGTCTGTGGAGCTGAAAGCTCTGGGGGCAGGGCCAGCAAGCTATACAGACAGGCCTCCGAGTGACTGTCATGCCTGCACACCTTGGGAACCATCGACCTAGATAGCCTCTGAACACTAACGGCTCCTGGTGCGTCTGGAGAAGACACAGGCCATGTCTGGGAGGCAGGGGAGATGGGCTAGCACACTCCTCCTGCCACAGGGCAGCATGATACTCGATTCCCTCAGAAGGATGTCCTTCATCTTTTCCATGCCGTGTGTGTTCACCCTGGCCCTCCCAGCAGCCTGGGAAGGACAGAACACTGCACACACAAGAGGGCCGTTCCCAGTCCCCACATGCCAGATTCATCTGTCACCAGACCCACGGGAGGAGGCAGACTGGTTCCAGGAGAATGAGAGCCCTTGTTTTGACACCTGTGTCTGATTCCAGGACCTACAGATCCACTCTGGACTACATCAAACAATGTCTGGGGATTCTCATTGACCTCCAGAAGAAAGAGATGGCGCATGCCTGGCTGCAAGCAGGGAAGATCTACTACATCCTGCGGTAGAGCGAGCTGGTGGACCTGTACATCCAGGTGAGTGGCAAGGGAGGCAGGAGGCCTCTGTGCTGTTCACTCTCTGTCCATCCATCCATCCATTCATCCTTCCAACATTTATTTACCTGTTCATCCTTCCATCCATCCATCCATCATCCATCCATCTGTCCATTCATCCATCCATCGTTCATCCATTCCTTTATCATCCATCTATTCACCCGTCTATCCATCCATTCACCTGTCCATCCACCCATCCATTCATCCTTCCATCATCTGTTTACCTGTTCATCCTTCCATTCATCCATCCATCCATTCTTCCATCATCTTCACATACACCTGTGGGTCCTTCCATCCATCCATCTTTCCATTATCCATCCATTCAACTGTTCGTCTTTCCACCCACCATCCATCCATCCCTCCGTCCATCCATCCATCCTTTTATCTTCCATCCATTCACCTGTCCAACCTTCCATTCACCTGTTCGTCCATCCATCCATCTTTCCATCATCTATCCAACTTTATCCTCCTATCCATCCATCATCCATCTATCCTTCATCTGTTCGTCTCTTCATCCATCCATTCACCTGTTTGTCCATCCATCCATCCATCCTCCCAACCTTCTTTCCATTTTCCATCCATTCAGCTGTTCATCCTTCTATCCATCCAACCATCTTCCATCCATTCATCATCCATCCTTTTATCATCCATCCAACCATCCATCCATTCACCTGTTCATCCATCCTTCCATCCATCCTTCCATCATCCATCCATTCAACTGTTCATTCTTCCATCCATCCATCATCCACCCATCCTTCCATCATTCATCCACTCGCCTGCTCATCCTTCCATTCATCCATCATCCATCCATCCATCCACCTGTTCATCTTTCCATTCATCCATCCATCCGTCCATTCATCATTCATCCATTCTTTTATCATCCATCCATTCAGCCACCATCCATCCACCTGTTCGTCTGTCCATCCATTCATCCAACCATTCTTCCATCATCTATCCATTCACCTGTTCATCCTTCCATCCATTCATCATCCATCCACCCATCTATTCATACATCCATCCAACATCCATCCATCCACTCACCTATTCTTCCATCCATGCATCATTCGTCCATCCACCCACCAATCTATTAAGCCATCCCTCCGTTCATCTGTCTGTCCATTTGTTTATCCATACATTCATGTATCCACCATCTATCCATCCATATGTACATACATCATCTACCCTCCACCCATCCATACATTATCTACTCACCCATACATACAGACACACACACATCATTCCAACCATGCACCCACCCATCCATCCACACATCCATCCACCCATCCGTCCATCCATCCACCCATCCAAGCATTCATCTATCCACACACCCATCCATCCATACACCTGCTCATCCATTCATCCATCCATCTACTCATTCCTAAGCCATTGCTGAGCACCTGTTGTGTGCCTTTTCCCTCCCTCCAACTGGTTCCCTCACATCCTCCCCCAGTGGCCAGCATCTTCTTCCTGAGGGCAGAGGTGTGGCCCCTCACAGTGCCTAGCACCTGCTGGTATACAGCACATGCTCAAAGAATGGGACCACTCAGTTAACACACAGGAGAACTTGCCCCAAGCGACACGTGGTACATCTCCTTACAAAATGAACCTATCATAGCGGCTGTTTTCAGAGGCTTTCCCAAACAGTGTGATCTGGAACAAATTGTGAAGCCCACGACCCTGGTGAAGCTTTCATTATTGAGCACCTGCTGTATACCTCCTTGAGCTGAGGAGAAGGATCAAGAGCTCATGGCCAAGAGGGGACCAGGCCCACCCACAAACACTGTTGATGTGTGGCCCTGAGCTGTGGCAGGGATGTGGCAACGCAGAAAGGAACCAGGGGATGGGTTCCCAGCAATCTGGGGACCACGGAGACTGTTTGAGTGCAGGGGGGGTGGGCTAGGGCTAGCCCTGGTGTTAGGATTCACAGGTGCCGGGCTCCTGGGCTGCAGCTGCTCAGTCACCTCCTGGCACTCGGGTGCATCAGTTCATTGTCCTCATGCCAATGGTGGGGCAGCCCTAATGCACAGGTCTGAAAAATGCTCAGGTGTACCTGCAGTGTGTGAGAGGAAGGAGGCTGGCGAAGGTGGGTGTGGCCACCTCACCAGGTGTGGGTCTTGAGGGAACTTCTGCCTCCTTTCAAGTGGCACAGAATGTGGTCCTGTACACAGGCGACTCCAACCTGGGGTGGAGCTGTTTGAGGCAGCTGGAGACATCTTCAATGGGGCCTGGGAGCGGGAGAAATCCGTGTCCTTCTACCAGGTGAGCTGGCCTGTGGGCTGATGTGGTTGGGCCTCGGGGGGGGGGGGCACCTGGAGGGCTGAGGCACAGGTGTGGCAGGGCAGAGGCCTCCCAACTGGAGGCAGGGCCACCCATGCACATGCTTAGTTTCCCAGTGGTCTCACCAGGAATGATATTGACAGTGCCCTGCCCGGACAACACTTGACCTGGACATGACTATGGCCCTACCCTTGCCTAGTGATCTCACGGGGAATGATATTGACCGTGCCCCTGCCCGGGACAAATGCTCGGATCTGGACATGACAGTGGCTCTACCCTTTGCACCTGATGATCTCAAGCAACCATGAGCGGGAATTCCTGTCCCCATCTTCCAGATGAGGAAGCTGAGGCTCAGAGAGGCACAGTGACATGTCAAAGGACACACAGCATGTCAGTGGGAGACCCAGGGCCAGGGCCCAGACCTGCATGCACCCCGAAACGGGGACGGCTTCTCCCTTCCTCTGAGCTCACGGTGTGGCTCAGCTCTGGGCACAGATAAATGTGGTGTTTTTAGAGCAGAGAAGAGTGCTGGCTCCCCCCAGTCAGACCCCCGGTGCCCTGGTGGGAGAGGCTGGTCTGAGGCTGCCAGGTGTAGCTGGATGGGCCTCAATGACTCTTCAGCCCCCAACTTGGGTGTCTGAACCGTGCGTTATCCCAGAGCACAGAGCTCTGTGGAGTGCAGGGGTAACTGGGGCGTGGGAAGCTCCAAGCACATGTTTGAGCTCTGAGGAGGGCTCTGGGCAAGGTGGGTGCTGCGGAAGCCTGACCCCACCTGCCTGTGTGGTAGGACCGAGTCCTGCCCCTGGCAGTGACTACGGGCAACTGCAAGGTGAGCCGCAGCTGTGCAAGAAGCCAGTGCACTGCTGGAAATGCTGGAGGAGCCCCAGGAGGGTTGGAATTTGCCCACATGGCCCTAGCTGTCAGCATCACTCTGGTTAAGTCCCCTGAGCGCCCGCCCTGCCAGGACCCACACTTTGCCAGAGCCGAGCCTCCATGTCTGCAGGGCAGGAGCTGAAACAGCTGCTGGATTTTCCCGGTCTCCTGTCCGGCAGGCAGATCTACCTAGCTGGCTTCCCTGTCTGGCCGTGGGGCACAGCCCGAGGTCTCTCACGTAGCGCAGAGCTCCCTGCCTGGCTGAGCTCTGCTTCCTCTGTCTCTTCCCGCTGCTGATCACAAGGGCCGCCCAGTGTGCCCTCTGCCTTCCAGACATGCCAGGCATCTCGGTCCCTGTATGTGCCAGGCTGAGTGGCACATTCCCTTTGTCTTGTGCCCTTTCCACCCTCATCAACCACACAACTCTCTGGCTGATGAAATCCCAGTTCCCCTTCCAGCAGCCTGCCCCTTAAGGCCGGGCATCCCCTGGTGCTGTGCCAGGTCGTCTGTCCTCCTCCAGAGACAGGGAACCCTGGGCAGGCCGCATGTCCCAGCGCCTTGTGCCCTGGGGCCCAGTACAGAGTAGGTGTGCAGCTGTGTGGGAATGCATTGAATGCAGGCTCCACAGCACTCGCCCTGCAAAGGGGAGGACATCAGAGACAGCCTAGCTGTCTCTGGGTTTGCGCAACTGTGGGGGGACCTGGAGCTCAGGCACGCAGTGACTCCCCAAGGTAAGGGGCTCTGATCGTGACACACCCAGGAGGAGTCGGATGTCACGTCTGTGGGTTGCATGGAGCCGGGGTGCCCGGGAGCACCTGGACTGCGTGGCTTTTGGGCTCCCCTGGTTAAAACCAGTGAGCAAAGGCAGGTGGCTATGTGTAGGAACAGAGCTGGGCCATCCGAGCCCGACTTTGCCAAAGCCTCACAGTAGACAGGGGCAGGCCTTATTAGTTCTGCTTTACAGATGGGAAAGTGAGTCTGGGAACCCGGAAGGGACTGGCCAGAGCTGCCCAGATGACCGCAGGTGCGTGGAGGCAAGCCAGGTGCTGCCTGGGCTCTGCATACCTGCTCCTGAGGGGCCTGTGCCTGACTGCCCCAGGGAGCCACGTCCTCACACCTGCCCCTTTGGCCTACACCCCAGGGGACCGGCTGAACGAGCTCCTGACCTACTACTGGCTGGCCGCCCTGCACCACCGGCTGGGCCATGGCAAGCTGGCGGAGCACTTCTACCTCAAGGCCCTGTAGCTCTGCAACTCGCCGCTGGAGTTCGACGAGGAGACCCTCTACTCCGTGAAGGTGTACCTGGTGCTTGGTGACATCATCGTCTACGACCTGAAGGTTGGCTGAAGGTTGGTGGGGAGGGACAGGGCTGAAGGTGGGTGGGGAGGGTCAGGGCTCGGGGTGTTCCCGGCCCCCTTGGAGTGGGACCTCCACCCAGACCCCAGGGTTCTGGGTTCCAGCCTTCCTTAGGAATGGCCCAGTGGCTTCCCTGGAGCTCTGCACCCAGCTAGAGGAGCCGGCAAGGTTCGCAGATACAACCCAGCTCCCAAGCTGGCCAGACCCCACCCTCAAGAACTCAGTCTCAACCAGGGAGGCTGACACATGAGCGGGCAATGGTGGCTTCTGGGTAAAGAAGGGGGATTGTAGTCAGGGGGACCCTCCTGGAGGAGGTGACACCAAACTGAGTCTTGACAGTCAAGTGTCAAGTTGCATTTAACAAAGAAAACAGGGTCGGGAGAAGGACATTTTGGAGGACGGCATCATCCTCACATTGAATCCACGTTGCAAGATCCAACCCAAATCCTGGTGCCTCCTCTAGGAAGCCTGCCCAGGGTGCCAGTCTGCACTGAGCAACTCCTTCCTGGAGTCCCGAGACACCTTGAATCTTCATATCACCCAGGAAGGGTGGGGTGGGACCGGTGTCTTACCATCGGGTTCACAGACAGGGGAACCCCAGCTCACGGCAGGTGCAGTGGGGCGGGGCCGCAGCCAGCCAGGCTGAGACCTTGCTGGGTCAGGTCTGTCTCGAAGGGAGGTGCTGTGCTCCCTCTGCCTCCAGCCCCAGGGGTGGAGAGCTGGGACTGGCAGACTCAGACCTGGGGTGTCTCCACCCCTCTGCCCAGCAGGCACCCGCCCCTCCTCCGCATCGCACCGGCACCGTGTCAGTGCTCCTTATGGGCTGAGGGGCCAGGGCGCTCCAGTCCAGGGACCGAGATCTTGGGGGCCTTAGAACAACATGAGGAGCTGGGGCAGCCCTAAGACCCCGCCCCGTATCCCTCACCACAGGCCTGGGGCTGCCCGGGAGGTCCCCGCCCAGTGCTGGCGACACCTCGTGTCAGAAGGGGTCCCTGTGGCCTCCCAAGTCCCATACAGACAGGGTGGTGCCAGGTGTCAGGCCCAGAGGGACGCTGCTCACCGCTCAGGGGCTCGCCTGGGACCCACAGGACGGGCCTCCCAGAAGTGGCCCTTTATCTCTCTTGGTCAAGCCTGCCGCCCACTCCGCCTGCCCAGGAGGAAGGAAACAGCCAAGTAGTACCTGAGAGGCCAAAGTCCATGGTTGGGGTCGAGGGGCAGAGGCCTCCTTCACCTCCTTCTCGTGCACAGCCCTCTGGGCCTCATCGTGATGGTGCTGTCAGCCCAGGCCAGCTTCCCACAGGGAGGCCCCCTCGGAATTCCCAAGGGCAGCTGTCTTTCCAACCACACCCTCCTCCTTGTATAGAGGCTCTGGATCCGGGGCCCAGAGGTGGAGAGAAAAGCTGGCTGGATGGGGCCTGGAAGGCTGGCGGAGAGCAGGAGTAAATGGTATCCTTGCCGATTGCCTCTAAAATGGGGTCCCCTTTAGTCTACACATGAGAGTGAGCCCTGGAATAGGGTGGATTAGGTGTGTCCTGGCTCAGCCTGCCACTCACTAGCTGCTGCACACACTACAGGCACATGGAAATGCACACGCAAATGCACACAGACACAGGCACACGCACATACAGGCGCACACACACAGGCACAGGTGCACACACAACCACATACACAGGTACACATGCACAGGCACACACACAACCACACACACAGGCACACAAACACGCACAGGCACACGCAGAGACATATGCTTTGGCTGGCTGCTTCCTGTTTAGTTGGGATGCCCCCACCCCTTCAGGAAGCCCTTGCCTCCCACCCCTGGCTGAGTCAGGGGCCTCCTGGGCCCCCCACAGGCTCCTGGGCTTCCCTCTGCCACAGCCCGGGCCACCTTTGTGGTCAGTGTTCAGTCCCAGGTCCCTCAGACTGGGAGCAAGGATATTAGGCTCAGCCATGCACCCAGCACAGAGTCCAGTGTTCGGCTGAGCCGGGGGACATTGGATGAGCAGCGGCGGTGACTCGGGCCCTTCTCACGCCCCTGCTCCGTGTGTGGGGCGGGGCAGTGTGGGAATGGACTGCTGCATCCTGGACTTTGTCCTTTGCCCTGGGAGCCGTCTTGAAGAGGGACAGGCCAGGCCAGGGTCTTAGAGAGGTCCCTTGGGTGTCCCCCATGTGGAGGAGGCGCCTGGGGAGAAGCCGGGGGAAGATGGAGGTCAAGGTGGAGGTCTGGGAGGCAGCATCCCAACCCAGGGATGGTGAGTTTGAGCCAAAGATGCATTGAAAATGGGAGTGGATGTCTGGGGAGTCACACTCTGTCAATATTTCAGGGAACATTGCCAGGAAGGACACCTGTGAGATGGTTTTGTACCTGGCCTGGCCCGTGGAGGGCCTGGAAATGGTCAGCATGGACAGGGGCCAGAGGGGAGCCTGGGTCACTCAACGCTGTGCCCCTGCTGTGGCTTGGAGCCACGGATCCTTCATGGAACTCTCAGAGCAGGCAGGATCTGCCGTGACCTCAGCCCACGGGGAAAGCAGCCACTGCCTGCAGAGGGGGTGGGACTGGGGCAAGAGGCTTGGGGTGAGTGGGGCGTAGGGACAGTCAGGAACGCTTCCAGAGGTTTCAGGGTTGTTCCCACCTCCTGCAGCTGAGACCACAGCAGTGTCACAGGTTTCGGGGCTCATGGGGTGAGCCAGCATTGGCTGGACATGTGGAATGACCTGGAGATGGGAGCAGCTTCTGGGAAGACAGGCTCCGAGTCCCCCTTTTGCTGAGCATGGCCTGTCCCCTTCAGGAACGGTTTGATGCAGCCGGGTACTATCAGCTGGTACTGGCAGCCACCGTGGACCTGGGCAACAAGAAGGGCACAGCTGAAGACCTACACGCGGCTGGCCACCATCTCCCACAACTTCCTCCTGGACTGTGAGAAGTCGCTCTTCTTCTATCAGAAGGCCAGGACCTTCACCACAGTGCTCAATCTCTGCAAGGTCAACCTGCCTCCTCTGCCACTCTGCGGGTGGGCCCCCTGGTTGGCCCCAGCCACCCTCGCTGAGGACAGCATCCCAGAGAGTGGGTTTTGTGAAAGAAGGATGGTCTCCTGCCTCTCCTGGTGTCTCCCATGGCTCATTTTCTGGGAAATGGAGGCATGAAAGCAGGATTCAAATAGCAGTAAATGTTTTTTTTGCAATAACATACTGAAGTCCCCATGGCATCCTTCCCTGTGTGCTTCCTGGGCGGTGTCTAGGGGCCAGCTCCTTCCCTGGTGGCAGCCCTCTGATCTTGGGGATGAGGACGACCCTGAGTCCAACAGACCTGGGCCAGGTCACCATGAGCCTCGGTTTCCTTGGCGGCCAGAGGGGAGATGGTGGTAGAACTCCCTGGGCAGCTCCCTGCTCTCTCTGCTCAGAGCTTTTGCTGTAGGTCTCATGCTGCCCTTGCCTTTATCCTTCAGGCCACTGTGCCCGCATGTGGGGGCTGCTAGTGCCCCTGTTCGCCATTGAAGAAACAGAGGCACAGAGAGGTTAGGTGTCTCACCACCGCACACAGCAGGTAGGGGCGGAGACACACTGACCACCACACCACCCTGCCAGCTTGCTGCCAGGAAGGTGTCCCCCATTAGGACCAAGGTCAGCTCCTGGACCTCTCTTGTGGTGTCAGGAGAGCCACAGGCTAGTGAGGGTGGCCCCGGGGATCCCTCACTCAGTGTCCTCTGCTCCCAGACTTGGTTGGGCCGAGCCTGGCCAGTCCCACCTCTGGCCACCGGTCAGCCCTGCGGGAAGTGAGATGCAGGGATCTCCGCCTGTGTAGACGCTGCTACCCAGTATTGAAAGCCTTATCTGGGCTGCCCCCTATGCCTTCCCCACAGGCCCCCTCCCCTTCCGGTCCCCGGCCCTCATCCCAGTCCCTGGAATCCCAGCTTTTCCTTCTTGGAATCTCTTGGCCCCAGAGAACACAGCTCACACGGTCTCTTTGCCAGTTTCCGGCAAGGAATCCGAGGTTCAGAGACTGTGGGTGTCCCACGTGATTCTCACATACACTGCACTCTCCCAGGCCCCTCTTTTAAACACTTTAAATGAGGTGACTTTCACATCGCATGCAATTAACTATTTCAACGCGAATAATGTGGTGGCATTTGTGCACTCACAGTCCTGTGCAACCACTCATGCCATGTGGTTTCAAAACGTGTTCATCTCCCCAGAAGAAACCTGCCATTCTCACTAAGCTGTTGCCCCTCCTTGGTATCCCCCAAGCCCCTCGTTTAATGGAAGGGGAAACTGAGGCCCAGAGAGATACTTGCCAGTGGGTGGAGCTCTGATTATAAGGAATCAGGCACCCACCTGCTGCTTCAGTCCTGGGTTGGTTTTCCACTCAGCAGAGGTGACAGAGCCAGGAGGTTCTGGGACCCCATGCTTGCAGCCAGAGCTCTGCCCCGAGCTTCCCCACCAGGGGGCAGCAGAGAGCTTTCCAGAACCGGACGCGGGGCTGGCGGGAAGCAGCGGGTCAGAGCTGCTGACAAACCTCACGTGGACGCCAGATCGCTGTCTCCGTGGGTTAGGCTTGGGAATTGGAGAGGAGGCCGCATGACTGGAAACATGAAGACAGCACGGCCTGGCTGGAGGAGTGGGAAGCGCCGTCACATTTACTGAGGACACAGACTTCCTGCCCGCTGGGCCAGGCCTGCAGCCACTCTTCTCGGGATGGGGTCCGCAGGTCTGGGTTGCTCTCGGCCCCCGACCTGCCTCAGAGTCCAGGGCCTTTGGAACTGTGCTTCCCCATCCCACCCACCCTGGCTGGTGCCATGACAGGACTGGATCCTGGGATCCTGTTCCTCTTGGGCAGCAGAGACTGGGGGACCAGAGGAGATGATGGGTCTTCAAGCCCCACATTCAAACCCCAGTCCACCACGCAGAGTCTGGGTGTTCGGGGTGAGGGAGTTGATGTCTCTGAGCCCCAGTTTTATCACCACTAAAATGAGGCCGACATACTGGGGCAGAGTGCCAGCCGCAGGGCTAACAGAGGCCTGTTTCCTACTGACAATACCTCTTACTCCTAGGAACAGCTCCAACAACCACACACTAGGGAACACTCAACCCAGGCCAACTTGTCAGAGGCACGTGAGCCAGAGCGACTCCATCTTGAATGGGGCCTGGTTAAAGGGAGCCTGAGACCTGCTGGGCCGCCTTCCCAGGAGGCTAGGCATTCTTAGTCACAGGATGAGATAGGAGATCGGCACAAGATACAGTTTATAAACACCTTGCTGATAAAGCAGGTTGCAGTAAAGTCGGCCAAAGCTCACCAAACCCAAGATGGCCATGAGAGTGACCTGTGATTCTCCTCACGGCTCATTATGTGCTAATTCTAATGCATTAGCTGCCACAAGACACTCCCACCAGCGCCACGACAGTTTACAGATGCCATGGCAACATCTGGCGGTTCCCTACATGGTCTCAGAAGGGAGGGCAGAAACTCTCAGTTTCGGGAATTGCCCACTCCTTTCCTGGAACACTCATGAATAGTCCAACCCTTGTTTAGCGTATGATCAAGAAATAACCATGAAAATGGGCAACCAGCAGCCTTGGGGCCACTCTGCCTATGGAGCAGCCATTCTTTTTCTTTCTTTTTTTTTTTGAGATGGAGTCTCGCTCTATTGGCCGAACTGGAATGCAGTGGCGTGATCTTGGCTCACTACAACCTCTGCCTCCTGGGTTCAAGCGATTCTCCTGCCTCATCCTTCCTAGTAGCTGGGATTACAGGCACCTGCCACCACTCCCAGTTAAGTTTTTGTATTTCAGTGAAGACAGGGTTTTGCCATGTTGGACCAGGCTGGTCTCGAACTTCTCACCTCAGGTGATCCACCTGCCTCGGCATCCAAAAGTTATAGGATTACAGGACTGAGCCACTGAGCCCAGCCAGAGTAGCCATTCTTTTATTCCTTTTCTCTCCTTCAGTTTATGGACCCGCCCCGAATTCTTTCTTCTGTGAGATCCAAGAAACCTCTCTTGGGGTCTGGATCGAGACCCCTTTCCAGTAACAAACTTGCTTAACCTCTCAGACCCTTCGTCTCTTCATCTGTAACCAAAGACAAAGCCTTCCCTGAGATTCCAAAAGTGAGGAGAGAACGCATGGGAAACGAGGGGCATAGAGTTGGTGTGCAGAACCAATATCACAGACTGGGTGTCAAGCCACTGTCATATTGGAAGTAATATCATGCTCTCCCCCACAAGTTATGAGGAACAATATCACAGGGAGGTGTGTACCTTCTCCGGTAGTGGGAGTAGTATCATCTCTTCCTTTAGATGACAGCAACACTATTACAGGGTGGGTGTACAACCCTTGTGTTTTTGGAAGCAATGTCATTCTCTCTTCTTCTAGGTTTTAAGATTCATATCACAGGCGGGGTGTACACCCCTTGGTATATTGGATGGAATCTCATCTTCTTTCAACTTGTATCTTTAAAACAATATCCCATGGGGGCTGTCCATCCCTTCAACATTGGTACTAAGACCATCTTCTCCTTTCCTGGATATAAGAAACAATATCACAGGAGGGGTGTACACCCCTTGCAATACTGGTAGTAATATCATCTCTCCACTGTGGTCATTAAGGACAAAATCCCAGGGTGGCTGTATTGGGAGTATATCATCCGTTCACCCTGGATAAGAGGAACCATATCACTGAGAGGTGGCCACCCGCTTCGATATTGTCAGCCACGTCATCTTCTTCCTACCTGGATATTAGGAACGATACCCCGGGGTTGAGGGCGGTGTACACCCACTGCGATCTCGAAAGTAAAATCAGCCTCTTTCCCACTGGATATTAGGAACTATATCACAGGTGTGTGTGCGCCTTCTGGGATATTGGGAGTACTATCAGCCTCCACCCTGCTGCATATTAGGAACAATATAAAGGGGGCAGGGTGGTTACAACCCCTGCGATATTGAAAGCAATATTCTTCTCTTTCCCCTGTACATTAGGAACTATATCACAGGGGTCTGTACACCTTCAGCGATATTGGGATTCGTGTTGTCGTCTCCCCCACTGAATGTCAAAAACAGTATCACAGAAGGGTGTACATCCCCTGTGATATGACCAGTAGTATCATTGTCTCTAACTTTGGATACTAGGAACAACATCACAGAGGGTGTGAACACTGCCCCGCAGTATTGGGCATAATGTTATCCTTTCTTCCCCTGGATATTAGGAGCGATATCCCTGGTCGTGGGAAGTGGAGTACATTAATAACAGTATCACTGGGTGGCTGTACATCCCCTGCAATATTGGGTGTAGTATCATCCTCTCTTTTCTAGGATATTAAGAACAGTATCACAGGAGGCGTGTATAGCCACAGTCACTGCGTTACTGGGAGCAATAGCATCTTCTCCCCCTCTCGATATAAGGAACAATATCCCAGTGTGTCTGTACATCCCCCGTGATATTGGGCGTAATATCATCGTCTCCCAACGTGGATATTGGGCATAGAGTCACAGGGGGGTGTACACCTTCTTCGATATTGGGAGCAATATCATCCTCTCCCCTCAGGATTGTAGGCAAAATATCAAAGGGGTTTTACAACTCGTGCGATATGGGCAGTAATATCATCCTCTCCCCACCTAGATGTTAAGAACTGTATCACAGGTGGCTGTACACTTCTTGTGATATTGGGAGTCATATCGTCTCCCATCGTGGATATTAAGAACAATATTACAAAGTAGGGGTACACCCCCTACGATATTGAGAGAAATATTATACTCTCTCCTTCGGGATCGTAGGAACAATATCGCAGGAGGTGTGTACAACCCCTGTGATATTGGAAGTCATATCATCCTCTCCCCCTGAATATAAGAAACAATATCACAGGAGGATGTACAC
>NW_022681456.1:120816916-120883562 GCF_009764315.1 Trachypithecus francoisi | reverse complement strand
GTAGGATCCACTGAGGCCAGGAGTTTAAGACCAGCAACATAGCGAGACCTCCACCTCTACCAAAAAAAAAAAAAAAAAACGTGCGTGATGGTGCACACCTGTGGTTCTAGCTGCTCAGGAGGTTGATCACCTGATCCCAATAATTTGAAGCTGTAGTAAGTTAGAATTGCACCACGGCACTCCAGCCGGGGCAACAGAGCAAGATCCTCTCTCAAACAAAAACAAAAAACCATATCACTTAATATACTATTGTTGTTGGTCAAGTATCAGATTTTGTTTAAAAATTAAATTTTTTTTTTTTTTTTGAGATGGAGTCTCGCTCTGTCGCCCAGGCTGGAGTGCAGTGGCGTGGTCTCAGCTCACTGCAAGCTCCGCCTCCCAGGTTCACACCATTCACCTGCCTCAGCCTTCTGAGTAGCTGGGACTACAGGCGCCCGCCACCACGCCTGGCTAATATTTGGTATTTTTAGTAGAGACGGGGTTTCACCGTGTTAGTCAGGATGGTCTCCATCTCCTGACCTCGTGATCCGCCCACCTTGGCTTCCCAAAGTGCTGGGATTACAGGTAAATACTCATTTTTATCAAAGGTGTACAGGCATACAGCTCTAAGAGTCAGAAATTAACAAGGCTTAGAACAAAACCCAGCAATCCCCTACCTTGCCCTTCTCCACCCTGGTCCCTGCTCCTTGGAGGTTACTGTGTTTATGTTTTAGCTCATTCTTCTAGATTGTGTGAAAGACAGGGAGATGTCCTACTGTGGAAGACAAGGATAATCTCAGTATAATTATTGTGATAGTGAGGCCAGGCATGGTGGCTCGTGACTTATCCCATATTTTTGGGAGGCCAAGGCGCGCAGATCACTTGAGGCCAGGTGTTGAAGGCCAGCCTGGCCAACACAGTGAAACCCCGTCTCTACTAAAAAATATATAAATTAGTCAGTTGTAGTGTTGCACACCTGTAGTCCCAGCTACTCAGGAGGGTGAGGCACAAGAATTGCTTGAATCTGGGAGGTGGAGGTTGCAGTGAGCTGAGATCACACCACTGCACTCCAACCTGGGCAACAGAGGTAGACTCGCTCAAGAAAAAATTATTGTGATAGTGGGCTACATAGTACAATAGTGTATATATTTAGTATTCTTCCTGGTTTTTGGCCCAGAGCTTCTAAAACCCTTGTAATATCCTGAGCGATAGGAACATCATTGGTTATAATATTTGGTCTTAGGTTTCAATACCTGACACAAGAGCTTCTAAGACTTTTGGAATCTCTGGGGTGATAGGAGTGTCTTTTGTATGATCATGAGATGACAGGTGGCTTCGGGCCCCTGGACAGGTTCAGGATTAGGGCTGGTTGCCAGAAAGATGAGTCATGAGTAAAGAGTTGGACATATCAGCCCCACCCCTACCTCTGGGAGGGGAGACGAGACAGGCTGGAGATTGAGCTAGTCATGGGTGGCCAATGACTTAATCATGTCTATGTTATGAAAACTCCATAAAACCCTCTAAATACTGGGTTTGGAGAGCTTCTGCTTTAGTGAACTTAGTTGGTGCTGGGGTGGTGGCACTTCCAGGGATGGCATGGGAGCCCCGAGCTCTCTGCCCCGTGGTGTGCCCTGTGCATCTCTTGCATTTGGCTGTTCCTGTGTTCTCTTCTTTGTAATAAACCAGTAAGAGTAAGTAAGTGCCAAGCACTTTGCGTCTGTCACCTCTCTTACTTTTTCAGCAACACTGTGTGGCAGATAATGTCCTCATTTTGCCGGTGACAAAATGAGATTGATGCATTGAGTAACTTGCTCAAGGTCACATAATAAGTGGAATTGAAGCTCTGACTCTGAAGCCTGTGCTTTTAACCAGCATGCTGCATACACGGCCTCTTTATTTGTTAGGAGTTTTGGTGTCTCTAGGGCCTGACACCAAGTTGATCGTTGTGGCCTAGAGCTGTTATAACGGAGCTTTTAGTGGCCCTGCTGAGAACAGAGCCAGCACCTCCGGATTGGCAGGGCAGGGGCTGTTCCTGCTGGGAGCTGCAGGCCACTCTCTGTGGCCCTTGGCTGATCTTGCTCATCCACTCCCTCCCTCATTCAGTAGTTCCTGAGTGCCGCCTCTGTGTGGAGAAGGAGGCAGCCTTCCAGCCCAGGTGGGCCTGCAGGTACACACAGGGAGAGGCAGGTGTGCACTGAACTGGCTGTAGGCTGGGTCAGTGTGGCTCCACAGGTGGCGATAGAATGCTCTGGGACTGCAGAGGGAACACGTGCTTGTGAAAGGGAGGAAGGAGGCGGGCACCGCAGAGGAGGTGTACTTGAGTTAGACTTTGAGGGAGGACTTGGATTTCCACAGTGGAACCGAGCAGCTTAGGCTTTCTCAGCAGCTGAAGATTACAGCCAGCCAGACTCAAATGCTCAGCTTTTCCTGCATGCTGATTTTTAGGACAGTGCAGTAAGTTTTCAACAGAGATAAAGCAGTCATCTCCGTGTCATTCATGTTCTGCAAATCCTGTGTGTAGTTTTCGATCCTTAGCAGATGGGGGCAGCCTGGGTCATAAGAGAAGAGCTTGTGTGTCCACTTGTTTGGACATCAGTCAGGTGTGGCACGGGGCAGTGATCACTGCCTGCCCCTGAGGAACTCAGTTGTACTTTTATGTGGAGAGGACAAAGAAAGCTGTTGTACAGGGGGCAGGAGACATTTCACCTGCAAAGCAAGGCACAGAATGCATAGTCTGTACCCTGCATGAGAAACCTAGCAGAACTGTGGGCTGATTCCCACCCCTGCCTCCCCTCCTGAGAGCGAACCGTCCATTGTACCACGGTGGAAGGCATTTCTGAAGCCTCTGCAATCGGAGTGATCTGTTAGTTGCCCACTGAGCCTTAGGGGCAGCAACCAGGTGGTGTGGCCGAAACACAGGCCTTGGCCAGACCTGGTTGGGCATGTTGGTTCTGCCACTGATTGTGAATTACAAAACCTTGGAGAAGTCATTGTCTTTCTCTGTGCCTCTCATGTAAGATGGGGAACACTGTGGCCATTGCAGAAAAGCCAGATAGATGGAGCGAGTATGAAGTGCTTTGTATGTGTGTGTCATACGGTGAATGAAATGGCACTGATTGACATTATTGATAGTAATAACAGGTTTCATTCAGGAATAAAACTGGTAAAGTAGGCCAGGTGCGGTGACTCACGCCTGTAATCCCAGCACTTTGGGAGGCCGAGACGGGTGGATCACGAGGTCAGGAGTTTGAGACCAGCCTGGCCAATATGGTGAAACCCCATCTTTACTAAAAATACAAAAATTAGCTGGGTATGGTGGCATGCCTGTAGTCCCAGCTACTTGGGAGGCTGAAGCAGGAGAATTGTTTGAACCCGGGAGGCAGAGGTTGCAGTGAGCCAAGATGGCATCACTGCACTCCAGCCTGGGTGACAGAGTGAAACTCCGTCTCAAAAAAAAAAAACCTGGTAAAGTATTTTACCCAGCCTGGGTACGTGTGGTAGAGCCGAATGAAAGCTTAGAAAAAGATGACTTGAGAACTAGCCCAGCAGAGGAATCAGGTGGGATGTGTTGTTACTGAGTAAGTGAAATTTGCACCTGCTTTCTCCCAGGCCTCGCTGAGTTGTGTACAACAGAGAGCTCAGGTGTTGGGGGCAGTTGACCGGTTGAAGAATGCATTGCTATTATGTGAGGAACATTGGGCTTTGAAAAAGCAGAACTGGGCCAGGGCGGTGGCTCAAGCCTGTAATCCCAGCACTTTGGGAGGCCGAGACGGGCGGATCACGAGGTCAGGAGATCGAGACCATCCTGGCTAACACGGTGAAACCCCGTCTCTACTAAAAAATACAAAAAAAAAAACTAGCCGGGTGAGGTGGCGGGCACCTGTAGTCCCAGCTACTCGGGAGGCTGAGGCAAGAGAATGGCGTAAACCTGGGAGGTGGAGCTTGCAGTGAGCTGAGATCCGGCCACTGCACTTCAGCCTGGGTGACAGAGCGAGACTCCGTCTCAAAAAAAAAAAAAAGAAAAAGCAGAAGTGGATCCACGTTCCTGCTTGGTAACTCTATCATCTAGTTTGTAAAGGGGAATACAGTTCACTGAAAAATTCTTATGACAGTGGGGAAAGGATTGGGGGGTCTGCATTGGTTTGTGTCATATAGATCATGTGAAAGAGCATTTAGGCTGGAGGGAGACTTTTCATCTCTATAACTTTACTTTCACAGAACAATTCCATCATGATTTGAAGATTTTTGAGTCAAACTACATTGTTCTGCTATGTTTTTGGGGCAAATTTATACATACAATTGGCTTAAATATTTTAGATGATACAAGAATATATGGTGGGGTAAAAAGCTGAAATTTGCATTCCCCCTTCTGTAAAAGTAACCAGTGTGAATAGTTAAGTCTGTATTCCAGCTTTTTTTTTTTTTTTTTGAGATGGAGTCTCACTCTGTCGCCCAGGCTGGAGTACAGTGGCCGGATCTCAGCTCACTGCAAGCTCTGCCTCCTGGGGTCACGCCATTCTCCTGCCTCAGCCTCCCGAGTAGCTGGGACTACAGGCGCCGCCACCTCGCCCGGCTAGTTTTTTGTATTTTTTTAGTAGAGACGGGGTTTCACCATGTTAGGCAGGGTGGTCTCGATCTCCTGACCTCGTGATCCGCCCGTCTCGGCCTCCCAAAGTGCTGGGATTACAGGCTTGAGCCACCGCGCCCGGCCTCCAGCTATTTTGTATATTAGAAATATACTGTCAATATATGAGTGTGTATATTCATATATGTTACACAAACACATTTTTAGAGATGGAATATTGCTGTGTTATGCCCAGACCGTTTATTCCCCGAAGAAGACCTCCAGAGTCAAAGCCAAGCGGCAAGGATCTTTACTGCAAGTTCGAACTTGGTCCCTCCGTTCCACAACATACAAGAGGGCCCCGAACAATGCCTGCACTCGCTTTTTATAGCCCAATGTAAATGGGACTTTTAAGGTTACAGAGGAACAAGGGAATTCTGTAAGTTACAGCATTACAATTGGTTAACATATTATGTTATACATTTAGCAGTGATCTATTGGTTCCCGTGCTTTCAGTAAAACTACAAACAGCTGTGTCGTTATCAGGATTTTTCCAGTGGCGTTTTCTAAAGTTGAGATATATGATGGGACGTGTTTGTACTGGGCTCAGGAAGTTGAGAGATATGGGAGATATATGGTGTTTGTACTGGGCCCAGGAAACTGAGAGATATATGTTGTTTGTACTGGGCCCAGGAAATTGAGAGATATATGTTGTTTGTACTGGGCCCAGGACTGAGGAATGTGCCTGATTTCTTTCAGCTGTGTTGCCCATGCTAGTCTCAAACTGCTGAGCTCAAGTGACACTCTGGCCTCAGCCTCCCAAAGTTTTGGAATTACAGGCATGAGCCACCGTGCCTGGCCTGCATGAGTGTATTTACTAATTGCTAAGTTACTCTGTTCAATACGTGTCTGTTGAACTTCTCCATGTGCCAAGCATTGTTCTGAATACCTTATATGCACTAATTCACTTAATTTTTAGAGCAGCTCTATTATTGTGGTCCTTTTACAGTGAGGAAACTGAACCACAGAGAGGCTGGGGACGTTGTGTAACATCACACAGCAAGTGCTGTTGGAATTGAGGTTTGAACCCAGACAGTGGCTTCAGATCTCTTAGCTGTTATCATAGATGGCACACCCAAACCTGAGGGCCACCTCCCAAGCCTTGCCTTCGGGCTCGCCTGAGCTCTGCGAGAGCCGTGTATGTGAGGTTTTTTTTTTTTTTTTTAAGCTGAGTCTTTCTTTGTGCCCCAGGCTGGACTGCAGTGGCACGATCTCGGCTCACTGCAAGCTCCGCCCCCTGGGTTCACGCCATTCTCCTGCCTCAGCCTCCTGAGTAGCTGGGACTACAGGCGCCCGCCACCACGCCCGGCTAGTTTTTTGTATCTTTTGGTAGAGACGGGGTTTCACGGTGTTAGCCAGGATGGTCTCGATCTCCTGACCTCGTGATCCGCCCGCCTCGGCCTCCCAAAGTGCTGGGATTACAGGTGTGAGCCACCGCGCCCGGCCAAATTTCTTTCCTCTTTAAGAACACAAGTCTTGGCCGGCGCGGTGGCTCAAGCCTGTAATCCCAGCACTTTGGGAGGCCGAGACGGGATCACGAGGTCAGGAGATCGAGACCATCCTGGCTAACACGGTGAAACCCCGTCTCTACTAAAAAATACAAAAAACGAGTCGGGCGAGGTGGCGGGCGCCTGTAGTCCCAGCTACTCCGGAGGCTGAGGCCGGAGAATGGCGTAAACGCGGGAGGCAGAGCTTGCAGTGAGCTGAGATCCGGCCACTGCACTCCAGCCTGGCGACAGAGGGAGACTCCGTCTCAAAAAAAAAAAAAAAAAAAAAAGACACAAGTCTTGGAATTGTCCCAGACCCTGGTAGGACCTCTTGAGGCCCCAAAACAGGGATTCTTCAAGCCTGCCCCAAGGCCAGATCAGATCTCTGATTTAGCTACTTGGGAGGTAGACGTGGAAGAGAGTAATTTTGCCAGAACAAAAAGTCAGGATGACTAGGCTAACTCGGCCAGATGCGGTGGCTCATACCTGTAATCCCAGCAGTTTGGGAGGCCGAGGCAGGTGGATCACCTGAGGTCGGGAGTTTGAGAGCAGCCTGGACAACAAGTTGAAACTCCATCCCTACTAAAAATATAAAAATTAGCTGGGTGTGGTGGCGGGCGCCTGTAATCCCAGGTACTTGGGAGGCCAAGGCAGGAGAATTGCTTGAACCCAGGAGGCAGAGGTGGCAGTGAGCTAAGATTGCGCCACTGCACTCCAGCTTGGATGACAGAATGAGACCCTGTCTCAAAAAGAAAAAAAAGAAAAAAAGAATGAAGGGGAAGGGGAATGGCTGGGCTGACTCATCCTAGGGAAGAGGCCCTACAGCAGCCATAGGACCTTGGCCAGGTGGGTGGAAAAGAAGGAAGGAAGAGCTTCACCCATGGCGGTGACCTGGACTGCAGAAACCACACTAAACAGTCCACATATTGGAGCTTGGCCACCCCATTTGCTTCTCTTCTCCTTGGGTAGAGGGTGTGGGGAACTTTCTACCCTGGAGGCTGAGCAGCGCAGCTTCTAACCAGGGTAGGCATTTGTCTGTCCCTGGGAATACAAACAACATTTTCATAACCAGCCCAAATACTCCTGAACAGCTTTTTGTAGGGCGGGGCGGGGCAGGGCAGAGGGTCATTTTGACTCATAGGTACCTTTTCCACTTTCACTGCTGACAACTGTGTTACAGATTCAAGTTTTGTTTTTGATACTGAAGAGGGCTTAAGAGAGTGAGCTATTATGGCACATCTAAGTCTGCTAAAATAGAACCGCAGGGTAGTGTAGGAAAATCTCTTCTAAATTATGGATCATATATGGTGAACGTTAGAAGCCATGCGTACCTAAGTTGAAAAATCAAAACTTGTCTTGTATTTGGGTGACCCCGGTAAGTCTGAATACCACTGCACCTTGTGTGAACACAGGATGCTGAGGTGTAGGGATCAACAGGCTTTTTCTGGATGTCTTGGGCTTCTCCCTTGGAGTAAAGTGAGGCAGCAGTAGGAGCGCACAGCTATTGGGCCCCTAATATTTGTCAGCTGTTTTACATGTGGGATTCCATTTAATGCAATCTTGGAGGTAAAATTATTTTATTGAAGATGAAGATAGAGGCTTACAGAAGTTAAGATTATTCAAGGTCATGTCATTTTTTTGTTTTTTTTTTTGAAGAGTTTTGCTCTTCTTGCCCAGGCTGGAGTGCAATGGTGCGATCTCGGCTCACCACAACCTCTGCTTCCCAGGTTCAAGTGATTCTCCTGCCTCAGCCTCCTGAGTAGCTGGAATGACAGGCATGCGCCACCACGCCAGGCTGATTTTGTATTTTTAGTAGGGATGGGGTTTTTCCATGTTGGTTAGGATGGTCTTGAACTCCCAACCTCGGGTGATCCGCCCGACTCGGCCTCCCAAAGTGCTGGGATTACAGGTGTGAGTCACCACGCCTGGCCAAGGCCATGTAATCTCTTAAGTGGAAAGATGAAATACTTGATGAACTCAGAAGTTTGACTTCAAGGCCCTTGATCTTTCCATAACACGTGGTTCCTTCCCTGGTTGGTGGGGAGTGACTGAAGGACTCAAGGAAGTTGTGTTTTGTGGAAAGAGGACCTGAGGGGTGTATGGTCTTTCCACGCTTGGAGTCTGCCATGCTGGGCTTCTGAATTGTATAGCTTGGCCATATAGAGAGAAGCCCCTCGTTTAAGACTTATTCTTTGGGGGAAATAAAGGAAGGCCACCCACATGAGACAGGCAGAGGCGAGTTTCTCAGAGCTGCTGTGGCAAGGGAGTCGGCACCGTCACTTGCGTGTGGCCGAGACTGACATGTAAGTGAGTGGCGGATGAGGAGTGGGGACGCTTCAGGATGGAAAAGAACAGCTCCCAGTGGAGGCTGTTGTGGGGGCTGGAGGCGGCTGTGCAGAAGTGGGGTGTCCTATGTGATTGGTTAGGGGTGTATTTGGCTTTCTCTGAATGATCCTACCTGGGAAAGAGGTGCCAAAATTAGGTGGCTGTTAGTTTTGAGTCAAGTCCTGGCCACGTGGGGCAGAGTTGTGATTTAGTTTCTGTGTTGTTGAGAGAGCAGTCTGGCTTCCTGTCTGATGTACTAGCCTGGCTGGCCTCCTGGCTGTTTACTGTAGATAAGGGATTGGTTTCCTGGGTGGGCAGCTACCGGTTGTGGTCTGAGTTCTGTCTTTATACATATGATCAGGCATGGTCTGTTTGTATATTCAGTCCCTCATTTTTCTTGTCAGTAAAAATATCAAATGACAAATTGGATACATTGGGAACTTTTTAGATGTCTGTGTCCCCTGGAGGAAGTTTTCACGTTCACATTTAATCAGAATGAAGATAAACAATTGGGCCATTTATCTTGAAGATTTAAAACAGGAAATCTTCAACAATACTACCTAGGCACCATTGCTTCTCTGTCCATCGTTAGGGAATGTGTTTTTATCCACCGCTGGCTCATCATCCACCAGTTTGTGGTTGATCCAGTTATCTATACGTCTTGTCTGGTGTGCATCTTATTGTTTGCTAGTGTTAGCTTTCCCCTTCATCAGTGTAGTTTATTTGTGTAGCCTCTGTTGGTAGGAAGTTATTTGTGGAATTTGTGAATGGAAGGGACCTTGGAGGTCTGCTAGGTCAGCCTAGTGATTTTAGAGATAAATGGAAATACAGGGAAATGTTCCAGCTTTTCTGTTGGCAAAACCAGGAATAGAAAGCAGTGTTCTTTGTGCCATGATGTCATTGAAAGACAGCTCAATGTGGGCCTAAAATGCAGAGTGACTAACTTCCATTTATCTCTGCTTCTGACTCTTGTTATCAGACATTTTAAATTGACCTTAATGTGTTAGCAGAAATATGAGAAGTCCTGACTTGTTTACATATAAGGTACTTCTTCGCCTACTCATTTGGTTGTTTCTTCAACAGGATTGAAAAGACATTGTTATAAACTGAATGTTTATGTCTCCCCCAGATTCTTGTACTGGAGCCCTCACTGCCAGTGTGATGGTATTAGGGGATAGGACCATTGGGAGGTGATTAGGGTTAGATGAGGTCATGAGCGTGGGCCCTGGTCTGACTGGATTAGTGTCCTTAGAAGAAGAGAAACCAGGCCAGGTGTGCTGGCTCACACCTGTAATCCCAGCACTTTGGGAGGCCGAGTGGGCAGATCACGAGGTCAGGAGATTGAGACCATCCTGACACCCTGTTTCTACTAAAAATACAAAAATTAGTTGGGTGTGGTGGCACGTGCCTGTAATCCCAGCCACTCGGGAGGCTGAGGCAGCAGAGTTGCTTGAACCAGGGAGTTGGAGGTTGCAGTGAGCTGAGATTCTGCCACTGCACTCCAGCCTGGTGTCAGAGCGAGACTCGTCTCAAAAAAAAAAGAAGAGGAGAAAGCAGAGAGTTCCACTGCCCTGGTGTGAGGAAACAAGAAGAAAGGTGGCTGTCTGCAAGCCAGGAAGAGGTCCCTGTCCCAGAACTGAGTTGGCCGACACCTTGATCTTGGACAAATAAACTAATTTTTAAACCACACAGCCTATGGTGTTTTTTATGGTATTTGCCTATGGTATTATGGCCATCTGATTTGACTGATACAGAGATGGTTCCAGAATAATGTAGCCTGTATTTAAGTTGGTGATGCCATGAAAATAAATGTGGTAGTTCATTCCTTTATATAAAGCTAGCGCTGTGAGCCCAGGGCCTTTGCTTACGTCTTAGTTGAGTCTTGTCTTCTTATAATAGCTTCTTAATTTTTCTTTTCGCCTCTAATTTATATTATATATCTGGATTAAATCATATATGGTATGATTTTATACTTCATGTCTATACAAACTTGTAGTGATTTTATTTCATTTTATTTTATTTTTGAGACATGCCCTTGCTCAGTTGCTCAGGCTGGAATGCAGGCGTGCCATCACAGCTCACTGTAACCCTAAATTCCTGGGCTCAAGTGATCCTCCTGCCTCAGCCTCCTGAGTAGCTGGGACTACAGGTTTGCTATCCTGCCTAGCTAATTTTTAAATTTTTTGTAAGGACAGAGTCTTGCTGTGTTGTCCAGAGTGGTTTCAAACTCCTGGCCTTAAGCAGTCCTCTCGCCGCAGCCTCTCAAAGCACTGGATTACAGGCATGAGCCGCCGCACCCGGCCCAGTGATTTTTTGTTGTTAAGATCAAGGACGTGTTCCCTGGCTTGGCATTCAAGGCTCATGATCAGGGCGTGATATGCAAGTTTGGGTTTCAGTGTTTCCATTCCCGCCATCAGCCTTGCACTCCAGCTTGTTGCCTAAGCCCTGTTCTGAAGCCCAGCCTGAGAACTGCACTTAGAATCTGCACCTTCTCATCTCTTCATCTTCTTCGCCTATGTTCTTATCTCCATCTGGGATATCTTCTCCACACTTCTGCCTCTTTAAATCTTCTCCATCCTTCAAGACTTGAAATACTCGCTTCCTTTACATGATCCCCGCTCTGACATCCAAGCTAGAATAAATCTTTCTTCCTTTGAACTCTGATAGTGCTTAATGTTTTTCATCCTTTGATTATACAGCAATCCTGTGTGTTAGATATTATTCTTCCCCCAGTTTTTCATAGTTACTTTGAAAATATTTACTGTAGTCATATATTTTGAATATGTAATATGAGCGGCATTCAAAAGGTCCTGGAGAGTGAAAGGAAGTCCTACTCCCATCATTGCCCTGTGACCACTGTTGCCAGTTTTTGTTTGTTTGTTTTTCTTTTTTTTTTTTTTTTTTGAGATGGAGTCTCCCTCTGTCGCCGAGGCTGGAGTGCAGTGGCCGGATCTCAGCTCACTGCAAGCTCCGCCTCCCAGGTTTAGGCCATTCTCCTGCCTCAGCCTCCGGAGTAGCTGGGACTACAGGCGTCTGCCATTCGCCCGGCTAGTTTTTTGTATTTTTTAGTAGAGACGGGGTTTCACCGTGTTAGCCAGGATGGTCTCGATCTCCTGACCTTGTGATCCACCCGTCTCGGCCTCCCAAAGTGCTGGGATTACAGGCTTGAGCCACCGCGCCCAGTTGTTTGTTTGTTTTTCCAAGACAGAGTCTTGCTCTGTCACCAGGCTGGCGTGATGATCTCAGCTCACTACAACCTCCACCTCCTGGGTTCAAGCGATTCTCCTGCCTCAAACTCCTGAGTAGCTGGGACTACAGGCGTGCACCACCACACCCAGATAATTTTTGTATTTTTAGTAGAGACGGGGTTTCATCATGTTGGTCAGGATGGTCTGGATATCTTGGCCTCATGATCCACCTGCCTCAGCCTCTCAGTGCTGGGATTACACGCGTGAGCCACTGTGCCTAGCCTATGTGTCTTCTTTTTAAAAACATAGATGTTGGCATAAGATAAACACTATTCTCCACCAGTTCCACACTGGTAAGTATTTAGGTTGTTCCCGACCGTTTGGATTAATCAATGCTGAGTTGTATGTAATTCTTGCATATTTGCGTGAATATGTTCATAGGATGCATTGCTAAAAATGGAATTGTGGGATCCAGGGTTCTGCACATTTTAAATGTTGATGGGTGTTGCTGGATTCCCTTCTGTTAGGGCCATACTGTTATCTCACTGTCAACGTGTAAGGGCGCCTATTTCTATTTCCTTGCCAACAGTTTCTTCTCAGCTGTTTTGTTTGACATCACACACACACACACAAATAGCCCCCTTGTTCCAAAAACGTGGACATTTTACATTTCTTTTTTTTTTTTGAAATGGAGTCTTGCTCTGTCACCCAGACTGGAGTGCTGTGGCTGGATCTCAGCTCACTACAAGCTCCGCCTTTGGGTTCACGCCATTCTCCTGCCTCAGGAGCCGGGTAGCTGGGACTACAGGCGCTGCCACCTCGCCTGGCTAGTTTTTTTTTTTTGTAGCTTTTAGCAGAGACGGGGTTTCACCGTGTTAGCCAGGATAGTCTCGATCTCCGGACCTCGTGATCTGCCCGTCTCGGCCTCCCGAAGTGCTGGGATTACAGGCTTGAGCCACCGCGCCCGGCCGACATTTTACATTTCTACTTAAAGTGTGCACACACTGACTGAAGCTCTGTGTTGCAGTGATGTGTGCTGCTAGGATTGTGGCTCTGTTTCGAATTTGCTAGCCAGGCTATGACTTTCCAGTCAGGTATTTTTTGTTCTGTTCATGTTGTTGCTGCCATTGGGCCGGGGTAACCTGTGTGAATTTCCCTCCACTGCCCAGCCAGATTCCTTTCCGGTGGACGGGCTTAGTGTCTCATCAGGCAGCTCTGTTTCCTGGTGATCTGGGCCGTGTCTCATCCGGCAGCCCTGTTTCCAGGTGATCTGGGCCGAGTGTCTCATCCGGCAGCCCTGTGTCCGGGTGATCTGGGCCGAGTGTCTCATCCGGCAGCCCTGTTTCCAGGTGATCTGGGCCGAGTGTCTCATCCGGCAGCCTTGTTTCCTAGTGATCTGGGCTGAGTGTCTCATCTGGCAGCCCTGCTTCCTGGTGATCTGGGCTGAGTGTCTCATCCGGCAGCCCTCTTGCCTGGTGATCTGGGCTGAGTGGCTCCATGAGAAGTTGCACCCATCTTCTGCAGTAGTGCATTTTTCACAGCAAGCAAAACATTTTCACCACGTTTCTAGTGGGACAGGCACTAGCTCTTTTCTGGGCATCAGGAGACCTGGCTTTGTTCTGGCTCAAGCAACAGCTGGTGAGTTACCAAAGACAAGTCGCATCTGGCCTCTGGTCCTTTGCTTTATAAGTAGAATCACAGTCCGAGTGGGCATCACTGTCCTGGTCTCTTTGTGATGCTGAGTGTTGTGGGGATGATGGCTGAGTGTCAGGGTACATTTCCACCACTAGGGGATTACAGGCCAGCCAAAGACACAGGAGGAAAGCTAATAGCCCCGGGCAGGTACACAGAACCAGAGGAGTTTGGAAGGGTAGTTCCAAGCTCCTTGGTGTGATTGATGTGATCACAATAGACATTTTATCTCTAAGTCTTGGGCCATTGGACCAAGAGAAGAGAGAGCTGGTGTTGAGTTGTAGTGAGAGGTGCGTGGTTCGTGTGCCTGCTGAGCCTGGCTTGGACTCAATTGCATTGAGTCCCATTCCATTTTACCTTCTGTTTCCACCTTTTTCATGCTCCTGCTTGTTTCTCCAGAAAAAAATGCAATAAATTCCTTTCAAAAACTTTAAAAGCCATAGATGCTTATTGAAAATAGTTCAAATGATATGGAAGACAGAAAGATAGTGAGTGTTTCTCTGTTGTGTGTTTGGATGAATGTGTCTTTGGGGTAGTCACTATTAACACTGGGTATATTCCTTCCAGATCTTTTCAGTGTACCTACAAATATGTATGTACACCTGTAAAAAACAAAATAGTACCTGATAAACATTGAGTCCCCCTACTCCCACTCGCAGTCTACATGGACATCCTTTCATGGTGATACGATGAGACCTGATCGACTCCTTTTGTTCGCTGGAGTGCTAGGTAATAATAGCTACAGATAACTCACCTTCAGTGGGCATTTACCATGTGACAGGGTCTGTGCTCCAGGCAGGCTACATGAAGTGGGTCTTAAGGTTTTTTACAACAATGCTATGGGTGAACACAGGAATTGTGAACATTTTGCAAATGATAGAATTGCAGTAGAGAGAAGCAAAGCTGCTTGCTGAAACTCATGGCACGATTCCCGAGAGAGAGAGAACACTTTTAAAACAATTGTTGTTATAGTCAGGTGATTTACGATCATTTCAAGAAATAGTGCATTCAGTGAATACATTTCAGGGTCTGGTACAGTCTGGGAGCTGTTCCTGAAAATGCACTGGGCTAGAGGTAAGGGAGTGGTCCATTGGCCCTGGGCCCCTAGTGCAAGGAGGGAGGTCCCTGGGAGAGGGGGCATGGAGAGGAGGTCTCGGAACAAACCTTGCAACATCCATTTCTGCTGAGTCTGGTCCGAGGTCTGGTTCTTGACATGTACACTTTTCAGAGATACTTGGTTTTGATTTTTATCATGGCTCACCTGAGCAGCCATGGTTTGAAACTGCCTGGAGATGTGGTCTGGCAGGCCAGTGCTATGCCCATCCTTCCCGCTCCTGCAGGAGGGGAGTCAGCCTGGGACTAGAGGGCTTCGCCTGTAATCAGCTATCTCATAATAAGTGGATTTGATGCTGGTTTCGCTAGGTCAGGAAATTTCCCATTTGGAAGGAAAACTGATACTTGTTTTTGGGTTTTGCTGAGGAGCCACAGGGTTTAGAGCAGGGACTGGAAGTTTGTTGAGACACACGTGAGTGCACTCAAACATCTTCCATGAAACGTGGAAATAAAGACAGTGTTCCGGAGAGGTCCCTGGCTTTGGGATATAAATATTTCTGTAACAGAATGGCACTGGATGTCTGCTGTATTTTTTTCTCTGCTATTTTGGCAAGATTTATTTGGGTGTATGTCTCCTGTAGAGAAGGTATGACATCAGCTTTTGCCAGCAAGTATTTACAGCCGTTGGTGCCTCCTATGTGGGTCACTTTTGTGCCGTGGTTTCTTTGGGGAAATTGTAGGTCTCCTACCCAAAGCACATTGCCCATTTCAAGGTGCTCCTGGTTTCTGAACACCTGTGGCTGTGCCTTCCATATGGGTGAAGCCAGCCGAGAAAGTACCCCTCCCCAGGAGGTGGGGACTGGTGATTGCCTGAGTGAGGAGGCCGGGGATGAGCCCTGGACTAGAACTTGTGACCGGTGCTTTTCCTTCCCCTCCTCTCCCTCCTATTTTCCCACCACCCCCACTTTTTAAAAATTTCATTAAAAATTAAACAATTATTTTGGTTTCCTTTATTCGCTATTCCTTGCTAATCATATGCAGAGTGAGCCTGGGACAGTGGAAAGGAAAGTTGTACTTGGCTTCAGATGATCCTACCAGCCCCGCATTGAGGGGCTTCCGCCAGGTGGCATTGTCAAGTGGCATTGTGGAGGTTCTCCTTTGAGTCCTCAGCGTTAACCAGCAGAGGCAGATGGTATTTAGTCCTGGGTAATGTTGAGGAAGTGGAGCTTGAAGTAGCTAAGGGAACTTCCCAAAGTCACATAGGAAGTAGCAGAGTAGAACCAAACACAGATTGTCTCAGAATCAGGCAGGTTGTCTGATTCCAAAATGGGCTCTTAATTTTTGGAGGTCAAAAAGCTGAACAGACGCAGACATTTCTTTTTTTTTGAGCTAGGGTTTTGCTATGCTGCCTAGGCTGGTCTAGGCTCAAGCTGTCCTCCTGCCTTAGCGTTCTGAGTGCTGGGCTTACAGGTTTGTGTCACCAAACCCAATCGAACAGACATTTCTTGAAAGAAGACATACAAATGGCCAAAAAAGATGTGAAAAAAATGCTCAGTATCACTTATAATCAGAGAAATGCAAATCAAAACCACAGTGAGGTATCATCTCAGCTGTTAGGATGAGTATTATCAAAAAGACAAAAAATAACAAGTGCTGGCGAGGATATGGAGACAAGGGAGCTCTTACACACTGTAGGGGGTGTACACTAGAGCAGCTCGCTGGCGCGGAGTGCACACTGACATCCCAGCACTTTAGGAGGCCGAGGCGGGCAGATCACCTGATGTCAGGAGTTTGAAACCAGCCTGGCCAACATGGTGAAACCCCGTCTCTACTAAAAACACAAAAATTAGCTGGGAGTGGTGGATCACACCTGTAATCCCAGCACTGCTGGGCGGCTGAGGTGGGTGGTCACTTGAGGCTAGGAGTTCAAGACCAGCCTGGCCAAGGTGGTGAAACCCCATCTCTACTAAGAAATACAAAAATTTGCCGAGTGCAGAGGCGGGCGCCCGTAATCCCAGCTACTCGGGAGGCCAAGGCATGAGAACCACTGGAACCCGGGAGGCAGATGCTACAGTAAGCAAGCTCAGATTGCACCACTGTACTCTAGCCTGGGCAACAGTGAGACTCTGTCTGAAAGAGAAAAAAGAAAAAGAGTAAGAGTAAGCTAGGGCACCCACTATGGCAAACAGTATGGAGGTTCCTCAGAAAACTGCAAATGAAATTACAGTGTGATCCAGCAGTCCCACTACAGTGTAGATACCCAAAGAAAAGGAAATCAGTGTCTGAGGGGCATCTGCACCTCTGTGTTTCCTGCAGCACTGTTCACCATAGCCAAGACATGGAACCAGCCTTGGTGTCCAACAGCAGATGATGGATAGAGAAAATGTGGTCTTGATACACAGTGGAGTACTATTCAGCCATAACACAGGATGAAGTCCTGTTATTCTCAGCAACGTGGATGGAACTGGAAGATATTATGAAATAAGCCAGGGACAGAAAGTTACACAACAAATGTTCTCTTATGTGGAAGGCAAAAAAGAGTGGATCTCATGGAAGTTGGAAGTAGACAGAGGCTCCTAGAGGGTGAGAAGGGTGGGGGAAGAGAGAGATAGGGAGAAATTTGTTAAAGGATACAAAATTATAGCTGGATAGGAATAAGTTCTAGTGTTCTATAACATAGGATGACTATAGTTAACAAGAATATATAGTTTCAGGCTGGGCCCGGTGGCTCATGCCTGTAATCCTAGCACTTTGGGAGGCTGAGTTGGGTGGATCACCTGAGGTCAGGAGTTTGAGACCAGCCTGGCCAACGTGGTGAAACCCTGTCTCTACTAAAAATACAAAAATTAGCCGGGCATAGTGGTGGGTGCCTGTAACCCCAGCTACCAGGGAGGCCGAGGCAGGAGAATAGTTTGAACCTGGGAAGCAGATGTTGCAGTGAGCTGAGATCACACCACTGCACTCCAGCCTGGGCAACAGAGCAAGACTTTTTCTCAAAAAAAAAAAAAAATATATATATATAGTTCCAGATAATTGGAGGAAGGGTGTTGAACGTTACCAACACAAAGAAATGATAAATGTTTGAGACAGTGGATATGCTAATTACGCTGATCACATACATTACATGTATTATAACATCACTATGTGTACTCCATACATATGTACAGTACACAATTATGTGTCAATTAAAAAAGAAAAAGCTGAACTTAGATTGGAATGGCTATGAAGTAGCTAACTTTTTCATATTTTCGATAGAGACCCTAGGCATTTATTTTAAGTAAACTACCCTTGGCTTCAGGAAATGTTTAGTATTTGAATTTAGCCTTGCATTTTATATACAGAGAGGTAAAACTGTAGGCTTGCTTTAGATACAGTCACAGGGGTTTGCCGTGATGACTTTTTATGTAATAAGGGGGAAATATGCCTTAATTAATAAGCATACATGCTCATTTTTCTCCCTCGTACACATTTTTAGTTGTTGTCCAGGCATTGTGATATTATGTAAACAGTATGCGATATCTTAGGTAGGAATCAGAATTTTAAGGTAAGAATACTTAGAGTGATATATTTTTCAAACTTTCAAACTGGACATTTTACATGTCCATTATATAACTGTAATTAAATTTTCAAAAAGACAATACCTGTCTTTAATATGGATGATGCTCTAGCATTTTTTTTTCTTTTTTTTGGAGACAGGGTCTCACTTTCTCCCAGGCTGGAGTGTAGTGGTGCAATCATGGCTCACTGCAGCCTCAGCCTCCTAGGTTCGAGACACCCTCCCACTTCAGTCTCCCAAGTAGCTGGGACCACAGGTGTACAACACCACGCCCAGCTAACGTTTAAAATTTTTTGCAGAGACAGGACCTCCCTCTGTTGCTCAGGCTGGTCTGGAATTCCTGGGTTCAAGTGATTCTCCTGCTTCATCCTCCCAAAGTACTGTGATTGCAGGCATGTGCCACTGCCTGGCCCCATATAAGTGGGATGATGACTTTAGCCTAGGAGTTCCACATCAGCCTGGGTAACATAGCACAAGATCCTGTCTCTACAAAATCTAAAAACATTAACTGGTCATGGTGACACCTGCCTGTGGTCCCAGCTACTCCAGGAGGCTGAGGCAGGAGGATAACTTGCCCAGGAGTTGAGGCTGCAGTGAGCTCTGATCTTGTCATTACATTCCAGCCTGGGTGACAGAGTGAGACCGTGTCTCTTAAAAAGTTACTGGCTACCTGATTATTCATAGGAAAAAAACCTGAACTCTGATCTAAACCTCATACCTCGTACAAAAATTACTCAAAATGGATCATGGACTAAAATGGAAAATGGAAAATAAAGATGAAGAGAGGAGCTGGAGACTGGGAGAAACTATTTGCAAATCACATGTCTGATAAAGGACTCATATCTATAATATATAAAGAACTATCCAAATTCAGCAGTGAAACCAAATCATCTACTTTGAAAATGAATAAAAGACCTGAAGAGACATTTCAGATAATATACAAGCACATGAAAAAATTCTCAACATCATGAGCCATCAGAAAAAATGCACACTAAAGTCACATCACTATACACCTATCAGAATGCCTAAAATAAAAAGTAGTAACAAGGCCAGTGCTGGTGAGGGTGTGGGGAAACGGGATCACTCACACTTGGCTGGTGGGAATGGAAGATGGTACAGCCATTCTGGAAAACAGCTTGACAGTTTCTTAAAAAACTAAACGTGCAAATGCCATAGGATGCAGCACTCACATTCATGGGCAGTTATCCCAGAGAAATGAAGACTTATGTTCACACAAAAGCCTTTATATATCTGTTCATAGTGGCATTATTTATAAAGGCCAGAAACTGGAAACAGGCCGGAGACTGCTCAGCAGGTGAATGGTTAAACAAACTGGTGCACTCAGGCCCCAGATACCACTCTGCAGTAGTTCATGACATCCTTGTTCACCCGTCTTTCAAACTAGAAACCACCATCATCCTTAATCCCCTTTTCTCCATCCTGGGTCTGAGTGGACTTCATTTTGCATTTCTTTCCAATGCATTTTCCCTCTGTCCTTTCTGGTTGTGCCTCATGCCTCATTTGAACTGTTGTGAGAGCCATTGTTTCTCTGTCTCATCATGGAATCCTTTCTACACTTCATGCCCTGCTTGCCATTGGAACAATCTTTCAAAACATGAACAAATAACTTAAAAGAATATCCCAGGTAGCCTTCCAAATAAGTCTAAGCTTTCTGTTAGAAGTTTTACTTCTTGTCTATAAGGGACCCCAGGACTCTAGAGAGACGGATTTGCTGTCTGCATTTTAAGATCAGGCAGAAATCCCTGGAGGGGCCCGTGTGGAATAGTGGTACAAATACTGGTTCTAGAATCAGAAGCCCTCATATCCTGGTTCTAACACTAGCTGGATGTTCTTGGGAAAGTTTTGGTTTCAAACCTCAGTATGAGGAAGTATACTCAAGGGATGACACAGGGCTGCTGGGAGGAGCGGATGAGGGGCGTGGTGAAAATGCTGTGTAATCCGTGAAGCACGTCGTATGTGTGAGAAGTGGAGCTGTGTGGATAGCGGTTCTGGAATCATTGTATGAAAACGATGGAAAGCACATTCGTAGTTCTGCCTGATGATACCACTGAGAGCCTGTGTTGTACATGCCTGCAACATGGGTGAGGCCCAGGTCAGTACAGCTCACGGTTTGGTTTTCATGCAGATAGAAAGGCCCGAGAGGACCCTTTCCCCCTCCAGCTGTAGGAAGGAGGTGGCTGTCTCCTGCCTATATTTGGTGGGATTGTCTGTGGCTCCTTGGGGACAAGAATGCAGGGAGTGGGGGAAGAAAGCCGGCCTGACTGCTCGCTAGTCAGCCTTCCCCCAGGGAGGAGTGGAGGGGTCATTTCCTGGTAACTTGCCAAATTTTTCTTAAGCCATCTGCTCTTAGAAATGACCAGCATGACAAGTGAAAGACCCATTAGAGACAGATGGGCTGTGTGTCCTGTGCATTTATGGCTTTGTGGCCTCAGAGCTGCCGGGACTTCATAGCTTTCTGGGGAATGCTGGGTCAGCCATGGGGCTGAAAATAGTGAGAGGAAGAAAATTCCCCCTCGCTGCTCTGGTCTGGGAGTGATTACTGAGGAGAGCGGCATGGAGGGCCCAGTCGTGGGGTCCCTTTGAAGCACACCCTCATCACAGTGGGAATGCGGGTCTCAACCTCCCTAGGCCTCTGTGATTTTTGTCTGTCACATACTCACCTCCATCAGGGATGTCTATGGTGATGAGATGAGGGAGCATCATAGCACATGTGGCACTTAGTAGGCTTGTGGTGAGTGGACGCTGGCATCAGTGGAACAGGAGACTGGGCGCTGCATGTGGACGCACTCACGTGCTGGTGGCATGGGTGGACAGAGGAGAGGGACGCTCTGCAGTTCTCCTGTTGGTCTGTCACCCCGCTGTTGTGAGCAGAATCCGTGAGTGTATTCTGTTGCCTGCTCACACAGAAGGCTGATTGCTCAATTTTCTGCTTCCACTTTTGATTTCTTAAGAATGGAAAAAGGAATACTTCAGTGACTTTTCTGGTTGATGGCATACATTCCTTGATATCACCTTAATGCTTTTTAATTTCTATGTATTTTGGATGTTGGAGCTTGCCTGACATCTGTGTTTTTATACCTCACCCTCTCGCGTAACTGTTGGCCACACCAGGACCAGAGAGAAGTGACCAGACCGATTGGTAGCAGGGCTAGGACTGGAATTCCCCAGGCTTTTAATGCCCAGCAGGCTCGGTTTTCTGTTTTGCACTGCTCTTCCCTATTTTGACAACTGTTAGGACAGTGGATGTGAAATGTAGCTGGGCACTTTTTGGGGTGTGCTAGGAGTGTGGCAGATGCCTCAGACTGGCATTTTCCACTGGTTCTGAATTCTCATGGCTCAGAGTCAGTCTCTAGGCTACTGACCGGGAAGATACAGGAAGTTGTTTTGTATGGCAAACTATGCCAGGGCATTTTTTTTCACCCGGCAATTTATTTGGTTTGGACTGGAATAAATCTCTGATATTGGTTTCTTTGCCAATATTATTAGGGAGTGGAGCCTGACTGGTTAACTTAGCCCGATTCGTAGTGCTTAGAATCTCAGTGAGTGTGTGTTGAACTGAGCGGAAGTGTGAGAGCATCTTGGACAGTGGTTTGCAAACCTAGCTACATCTGGGGACGGGCTGTGAAAAAAGCATGCGTGCTTACTCCAGACCAATTGAAATAGAATCTGCAAGAATAGAGCTTGGGCAGCTATAGTGCTGTTAAAAACCCCCAGGTGGTTCGGATATACTGTAAAGGTTGAGAACCACTGCTCCACAGCGAATTGGTGTCCTGGATCATAAATGTGCCTTATGCTTTCACCAGCTTAGAATGGTTCTTGTGCTTTAGAACTGAAAAAAAGTTATGCAAATAAATGTGGAAATAGCCAAATGCCGCATCCTGTTACTACCTGCCATGAAGTATATTTACCAGTTATTCACTCTATTCTGATCTCTACCCATTCCACCGTTTCTTCATGGAACAATAATTTGGCAGTTGGTTATGCAGAACCAGAGTAAGTCTAGTTTGATTGGCGGGAGACGATTTTGGGTATGAAGTACTCTTTAGGCATTTATTGAACTCTTGTTTGTATCACCTCTGTGCTGGACCGTTTATAAAATATACTTCTTTAAGCAAGGCCTATGGACTCAGGCTGCCTGGGTTTTGCTAACTAGCTGTGTCATTTGGGGCAAGTTTTTAAGCTTATATAAACCTGACTTTCATCTATGAAATGGGATGACAAGGGGTCATTATCATCTCACAGGATCGTGCAAATGTGTGTGTAAAGTGCTTAGTTGGGTGCCTAACACATAGCAACTACTCAGTAAAGTTATTATTACACCATCATCATCATATTTAAATGTAAATATTAAGAGTAAATAAATTTGTAAAAGGTACTATACCCTTACCCCTTGAACCAAAGACTACTTTAGTTTTAAGTGTTTGGGTTAATTTATCACTTAAATATTGGCCTCTTGAATACCTTGAATTTCAATTGAACGTAGCCAGAGGATTTCATAATTGGACCGTTGCCTCTGGAAGTTGGAGCTTTGGTTTCACTTCCTACACTAAGCATGTGGCTGTACGCACCTTTATGGTGACTTCTGGGACTGGGGAATCAAAGCTTCATTCGCTTCTTTGGAAGAGATCATCTTGTGCTATATGAAGCACTCAGACTTCATTAACTATGTACCATCCAGACAAGACCAGGTGCTTCCCATGGCAGCCTGTCCTTTTTTTAGCTCTCTCATCAATCTAGCCTGTTCCTTCTATTCCTCTTTATACTAGAACTTGTCTTTGAACAAGGAATGTTGTTTTGTCACTGCCAGGTCCCCAGCAATTAGTAATGCCTAGCACATACTAGGTGCCTCCTGAATGTGAATAGGTGATCATCTAGCAGAACACAAGATAAATGCGTGGGTTGAGATTTAAGCTGTGTGGTATGAATGCTGCATTGGCAAACTTATTAAATCAATTTTCTTAATACAAGTTTAACCTGTCTTAGTAATTGTCTTAGTTCAGTAATCATTTACTGAGTGTCTTCTAGGCCAGACATTGGGAACAGAAAGGTAATAATATATGATTCCTGCCTCATGCACAGGAAGTCTATTGCGATGGACAGACACGTGCCAATGGCTGCCATGGAATATGGTGAGTATTAAGATAAAGGGGAACCCTGTGTGCCCTTGGAGCATAGAGCAGGGCTTGTGTTCTGGGAACATGGGCTCCATTTGAAAACACAATTTAAATTATTTTCTTTTTTTCTTTTTTTTTGAGACAGAGTCTTGCTGTGTTGTCCAGGCTGGAGTACAGTGGTGTGATCTTGGCTCACTGCAACGTGCTCCCCCAGGTTGAAGCCATTCTCGTGCCTCAGCCTCCCGAGTAGCTGGGATAACAGGTGTGTGCCACCACGCCGGCTAATTTTTGCATTTTTAGTAGAGATGGAGTTTCCATGCTGGCCGAGCTGGTCTTGAACTCCTGACATCAGGTGATCCTCCCGCCTCGGCCTTCCAAAATTCTGGGATTATAGGCATGTATGTGTTCACCCTTTTAAATATCTGTGGGTAGCACATAACTTTAAATGGGTACTATTTAAACTATTGAATGACTTTAGTATGGATTGAATGACTTTGCTCGGGCCTCGTTTTTAATTTCCTTCATTAGAGGGGGGGAAAAAAATGCAGGTTGAATATCCCTCATCCAAACTGCTTGGAACCAGAAGTGTCTCAGTTTTCAAAAATATTTTTGGATTTTTGAATATTTGTATTATACTTGCTGGTTGAGCATCCTGAATTCAAAAATCCAGAATCTGAGCTGCTTCAATGAACATTTCATTGAGCGTCACGTCAGCACTCAAAAAGTTGTGAATTTTGGAGTTTCTGGTTAGGGAGACTCATCCTACATAGGTGTTGGATTGTTGCAGGAGTTCTGGACCAGAGGCTAGGTGACTAGGCTCTGGTTTTCGCTTTGTTACTAAACAGCCTGTTTTCTTCCGTAAGCTCAGCTTTAGATCCCCCGGTTGTCAAAGAAGGGGATGGGCCATCTGACTTTTAAGGCTTCGTTAGTTCTGACTTGGAGACACCTGGCTTCAGTTCATCTTCCTTAGGAGTGAACAAAGAATATGGGAATTTTGAAATTGTTAGTTAACAGTTACAGGGTTGTTGCAGCCTGGTTTTGGGTAAAGGTCATCTTTAGTGAGCCCGGGGAGAAGCACTGGTTTAGCTGTCAGCTGAGTAGGGTAAGCGGTCCTCTTAATTTTCCTCTGTTTTAATGAAAGCATTGTTAAGGGTCACAGCGTTAGTGGAGCTGGCTGGACAGAGGAGGGGAACTCACTGTTACAGGTTATATTGAATGTCTTTTCAGTCACTAAATGCTTTTTATGATATGGTTTTCAGGATTTCAGTGTTGTATGATTTCTCTGTGTTAAGCACAGGAAATTTAACATCAACAAAAAGGAATGCTCTTTCTTTTGTTTTTCTTTGAGATGGAGTTTCGCTTTTGTTGCCGAGGCTGGAGTGCAGTGGCATGATCTCAGCTCACTGCAACCTCGGTGTCCTGAGTTCAAGCGATTTTCCTGCCTCAGTCTCCTGAGTAGTTGGGATTACAGGTCCCCGCCAGCATGTCCGGCTAATTTTTGTATTTTTAGTACAGATGGGGCTTCGCTATATTGGCCAGGCTGTTCTTTTTTTTTTTTTTTTTTTTTTTTTTTAGACGGAGTCTCCCTCTGTCGCCTGGGCTGGAGTGCAGTGGCTGGACCTGCAAACTCCGCCTCCCGGGTTACGCCATTCTCCTGCCTCAGCTCCCCGAGTAGCTGGGACTACAGGCGCCCGCCACCTCACCCGGCTAGTTTTTTGTATTTTTTTTTTAGTAGAGACGGGGTTTCACCATGTTAGCCAGGATGGTCTCGATCTCCTGACCTCGTGATCCACCCGCCTCGGCCTCCCAAAGTGCTGGGATTACAGGCTTCAGCCACCGCGCCTGGCCTTCTGTTCTTGAACATCTGACCTCAGGTGATCCTCCTGCCTCAGCTTCCCAAAGTGCTGGGATTACAGGCGTGAGCCGCCACGCCCGGCCTTGAATGTTCTTTCTATGGGAATCTACAAAAGCCAGCTTTGGAGTCTAGTGGCAGAAAACCTCTTCTTCATTGTTTAGCTGTGCTGTGAGCTTGGAGGGCTTCAAGCCCAGCTGAAAAAGCTGTAGTATTTTCTGTCAGTTGGCTGTCTTGGAGAACTTAATGAACACTGGGCTGGAGTGATACTGTCAGAGTTCATGAGCTGTTTGAGGCTCTCGAAGCCTAGATACTGGGGTTGCCCGAATACATCGGCTGGACTCACTATTTCTCTCGGGAGTAAGGGTGTGGAAAATGCTGTGGTCTTAACTCTGCTCTTAATTTTACAGTGCTGTTATTAATGGTAAGAATGATTTCATACGTTTGTATTTTGCTTCGTAATTCACAGAGAATTTTAAAATCCATTATCTGATTTTATTTCCTCAGCAGTTCCGTGAAAAAGGCAGAGCAGTTTTCATATCTTCTGTTTTCTCGTGATTCTCTTGTGGCTCACAGAAGCTAAGAGCCTTCACCAAGGTTATAGGGTGAATGAGTCGCAGAGCTGGGAGTAGAGGCTCAGGTTTCTAGGGACCCCGTTTCTTCCTCGAATAGCTCGCTCTGGTGGAGCTATGCTCAGGTAACTGCGCATGCTGCGTTTGGTCTTTTGTAAATCCCTGCCCCATTTCAGGGGAGGTTCTTGGGAGGCTTCTATTCATTTTGGAGCATTTAAGTATCTTGTTCTCTCTCCCTCCTCCCACATGCATGGGCATTTCTGCAGGCCCCCAGGCTGGCCCTTGTGCGTGGGGGCGTCTCCTGCCTCCACGTTGTTTGCATGCCCCTTCTGAAGGTGCTCTTCCCCGCATGGAGCCCCCTCGTGCCTGCCTCCACACTGCAGGCTGTTCCGTAAATGTTACTGACTCAGCATCGTTGTTTTTTAGAAATGGGACGGGCTATGGATGCCAAGTTCTTTTCTGTGTGAAGGCTGCGATTGTATCATCTTGCCTTCCCCATGTGTGCTCCTTGAGTGTGTCACTGTGCTGCGATCATCTGTGTTCCCTAGGGTGCCTCCCTTGGAGTCCCGGCCGTAGCAGACATGCAGTCAGTGCTCATGGCCTAAATGAGAGGAAGGCCAGCAGAGCCATTAAATCTGGAAAATGACAAGTGAGGGAAAGGAATTTTTATTTAAGGCATGTGAAAAAGAAATCTTTTTAGAAAAGTTGACCTGTTTCTCAACTGGAGTTGAATTTCAGCTCAGAAAAGCAGCTGTGTGCCCAGAGGGCTTTGGGATTTCAGTTTGTGACAGATGAATTGAATTTGTTGTTGTATGAATGTATTATCCTTTTGTGGTTTTATTAGGCCTTTCTCCCAAATGGAATTGATTTTTCTATAAAAGTCACACTTCCTTTTTGAGAAGTGTAACACTAATTATATGGGACGGTCTCCCAAAAGATTACCTGCCAGGAACCAAACACACTGCCTCAGACTCATGGCCCCTGGTTTCTGCCTGTGCAGCTGCAGGGCAGAGAGGCACGCTCGAGCTGAAATCAAGACGCATGTCTGCATCTTCTCTTTCTTGATTGCTGTTCCGTCTCTGAGCTGGCCTGTCTTCAACGTCTAGGAGCTTGGTGGGTGTAGACACATTACGGTATGGAGGAGGGATATGGTGTTGCAACAGCCAGGAGACTCGCTGAAGTCTCTGTTCTCTTCCTGCTCACTGCTCTGACTTTGTATAAGTCACCTTTGTAGGGCTGTGCACAGTGGTTTACACCTGTAATCCCAGCACTTTGGGAGGCTGACCTGGGAGGATCTCTTGAGCCCAGAGTTTGGAACCAGTCTGGGCAACATGGTGAAACCCCATCCCTAGAAAAAATCAAAATTAAAAAATTAGCCAGATGTGGTGGCTCATGTCTGTAATCCCAGCTAGTGGAGAGGCTGAGGTGTGAGGATCACTTGAGCCAGGGACTGAGTCGAGGCTGCAGTGAACCATCATCACACCACTGCACTCCAGCCTGGTCAGAGCAAGACCTTGTCTCAAAAAACACAAAAACAAACAAAAACCCATTTGTAATAGTGGCAGTAGTTAACTTTTGAAAGTTTGGAGAAAAGTTCCTAAATAACCTGTGACCATGGACAACTTACTTAGCCTTTCTCTGCCTTAGTTTCCTCATCTATGAAAAATGAGAGAATGTGGTACTGATCTTACAGGATTTCAACGAGAACCAAACGAGATCAAACTCAGAGCCTGGCACATCGTGAGTGCGCACTCAATGCTATTATTTCAACATTTTAGAGGAAAAAGAATGCTAATGGGTCATTATGGCTAAACATAGTCCATCACTGGCGTTACTCATGGTATTGGAAGGAACTTGAATTCCATATAGATAGTGTGATGGAGAAAGTATTTTGGACATTGACAGTATTTATTCAAAGAACAAAGGACGTGTCTGTCCTGTGTGGAGAGCCGTTTCTGCTTGTTTCTTTAAATGCTATGGGAAAAGCAGCCGACCCTGTGCTCTCTGCCGGACAGCTTCAGTCTCCGTGTATTGATTTGGCCAATTGTCGCTCACTGTTATCATGGCAGCAGCAATTGAAGGGACAGCTTCTCTTGATTTGCATTTTTGGGTGTTTGTGCTCTTTATAGACAAGTAAGACATGGAAGCCTGTTTATGGCAAGCTGGCAAATTCAGCAAAACATGGAAAACCCTGTTAGCACAGTTTGCACGTGTGCAGGCACAGAGCAGCCAAATGAACACACACGTTTTCATATATTTGAAAAACTCTCAAAAAAAAAAAAAAACATTAAACCTTTGCCAGATGGCTTATAGAGCTAGAGCTTTATCTTTGAAGTACATGAGTATGGCTGTCAGACATCTGAAATCCGAAGCCATCTTAAAACATCATTTTGATGCTACCCCCTACCCGCCCTTTTTTTCCATTTGTAAGGGACAACGATCCAGGAAGTACAGTATCAGCTTACAAAGGCTTTTGTTACAATTAATCGTTCATGTTCTTTCTTTTGGTATCTTATTCTCTGTTTACATTTTATTTTTATTTTTTATTTTTTGGAGACAGAGTCTTGCTCTGTCACCCAGGCTGGAGTGCAGTGGTGTGATCTCGGCTCACTCCAACCTCTGCTTCCCAGGTTCAAGGCATTCTTGTGCCTCAACTTCCTGAGTAACTGGGATTACAGGCGTGTGCCACCACGTCCAGCTAATTTTTCTGTTTTTGTAGAGACAGGGTTTCGCCGTGCTGGTCAGGGTGATCTTGAACTCCTGAAGTCAGGTGATCTGCTGCCTCAGTCTCCCAAAGAGCTGAGATTACAGGTGTGAGCCACAGCACCCGGCCGCTGTTTCCATTTTGTAACGCTAGCGTCACCCCAGTGTACGGTGGCTAGGGGTATTCTTTCCTGTTTCCTGCTGTATTTTCCTCTACAGCATTGATCACTCTTTAACATACTTTTTGGTTGTCTGTCTCTACCTACAAAAATATATGTTCTCTGTTGTATCACTGGTGCCTGGCACGTAGGTAGTTAGTCAACATTTGTTGAATGAATGAATGAATGAATGGGCTGAAAGAACCTTATTCTTCTTTCTTCTGTCACTTCACACCAAATGCTTTTGGAAAATGCTATGTGAACAGGGATCGTAAGCAGGAGAGGTTACACACATTGCTGTGGGATAGCCCATCACCCTCAGATACTTGTCTGGAAGGAGGTGGAGTACTTGAGTAGAAATGATACAAGATAACTTCTTCAGGAAATCAGCCAAGTGTCACCGCTTTTCACATAGGCGTGTGATGTTTGCGTATGTGTGTATGAAGAGCTGTCGTGGCCTAGAATCACGGGCCTTTAGATCCCTTGTACAGATAGAAAAGTAAAGGCCGAGGCCCAGGAGTGCTGCAGGCCACCGAGGTAAGAGTCCCTGTCTGCCCTTCTCAGTATTAGGTCATTTCTCACTGCACTCCCCTCTTTACTGCTAAAGCCACCTTCCCTGACTCTGAATGTGTAACCACGAGGGAGAAAATGTACTCCACGCTCACAGTTTGTGGAGAAAAGACCCAGCAGCTGAAAATCATGTTCACAAAGTTTGTACCTAGAAAAAGTGGCCATTTCTATCATGTCTTTAAATGTCCCTGTTTCTCATACATTTTATAAACAAGACAGTAGAAGGAGATTTGGGAACAGCAACGTTAGAACAAGGGGGGAAAAATCAAACCTAGAGCACTCTAGTTTCTGTTTTCTTCTCAGTTTAGGGCTGAGGCATTTTAGCTTCCTGTCTAAGGGACCGCTCAAATCTGATTAGAAGCCATTGTGGGCTGGTAATTATCCATAATGTTAGGAAGACAGATGCTGCACCAACTCTGTTCTCTAAAAGCAGACTTATTAATTTTAAATTTGCATGGGAGGAGAAGCAGATGGCGAGGTGGGATAAGCGTTCAGATGCTTGGTCATTGATAGCTTTTTACTTCCACGTATCACATGGGGATTTGGGACCCGGGAAGCCTGCTGAGAACTGATGACCATCTGTCCCCTAAACAGCTGGGATCTTTTTCATCCTGAGCTCAGAAAGATTGCTCCTACTGCACCCAGGGAAGACGGGTTGTTGGCTGGTTAGAAATCATGGTAGGTTATTTTCTCCACCCGTAGTTCGCAGTTGGAAAGCAGACCTATGAAAATGTTGTCTTCTCTATTGTATTTCAAATCTGGGTGTTTAAAAAATGATATAAGCAAATTAAGCATTTCTTTAATGGTAGTTGTGTGTGTTCTTGATGCGAATGAGAGGTGCATTCCCTTGTAAAATCCCTGGGACTTTATAGGATGATGTGAGCCTTAGAACCGAAGTTGGTTTTCTAGATGATCATGTAGACATGATGCTGAGCACTAGACAAAGATGATGATTGAAACGATTTTAAAAAATTTTGTCTGAGTTCAGATTTTACACCAATATTTAGAAAATCAGCAAAAGAACTTGGAGCAATGTTCTCAGGCATCCAGTTCAGCCCCCTGCCCACATTGTCATAAAATCCGAGTGTGCCTACAGGGAGGCACATTCCTTTCTGTTCTCATCACAGGTCCTTCCCTGGCTCTGCACCTGCCTGTCATGCGCGTCCCTATGAAGAGACCACCAAACAGACTTTGTGTCAGCAATAAAGCTTTTTAATCACCTGGGTGCGGGCGGGCTGAGTCTGAAAAGAGAGTCAGCAAAGGGAGATAAGGGTGGGGCCATTTAATAGGATTTGGGTAGGTAAAGGAAAATTACAGTCAAAAGGGGGTTGTTCTCTGGTGGGCCGGAGTGGGGGTTCACAAGAAGCTCAGTGGGGGAGCTTTTTGAGCCAGGATGAGCCAGGAAAAGCAATTTCACAAGATAATATAATCGCTTAAGGCAAGGGCCGGCCATTTTCACCTCTTTTGTGGTAGAATGTCATCAATTAAGGGGGACAGCGCATTTGCACTTCTTTTGTGATTCTTCAGCTACTTCTGGCCATCTGGGCATATACGTGCAAGTCACAGGGGATGGAATGGCTTGGATTGGGCTCAGAGCCCTGACATTACCCTCTTCCCTACCTTCCTTACCTTTTCCCTCCTGTGCGGCTCTCTCACAAAGTGAATGGCCTCAGCCACAGCTTCTCTGCAGCTGCATCAGACTGTTGCAACAGGAGTGGTGGCTGCTGCAGGGCGTGCTGTCCCCTCGGAGCCCAGTCTTGCTTGACGCTGCAGCCTGGTGATCATTTTGCACAAAAAGTATGTAATTCTACAGAATGAGAGCCAACATGCTGGGGATGGGGTGTCTTTATCACGGTGCTCTGCATATTTTAATCTTGGGTAGAAAGTATGGAAAAGTATGTGATACCTGTGGTTTGATGTCAGAAGGACGTTGGGAACTTCATGTCGACTGAGGATGTTAAGGTGCAACAGGCACACCGACTTCATTAAATGAGACTTCCCCATCTCCCTGCCAGGCACGCACAGGTGTATGGCCACATTTTACGTGTTATCCTTATCTAGAGTGCGCCTTGTTGTCATGCTTAAAGCTACATGATGGTATTCTGCCTCATAGAGTAGGTCCCAAACCGCATTCAACACAGAAATGTACTCTTGCTATTATACATAGAAAGTGCTTTCATATACCAAGTGGGAGAGCAGTCCTAAAATCTGGGCTGGAATCACAGAAGGAAGGCATTGGAAAGCAACAGATTCCCTAGTCCAAAGCTGGTTTTTGATGAACCTAGAAACAGGACCAAGAGAAGTGAATTTGCCTAAGGCCCTGACAGTATCTCACGGTAGCATTTGAACCTAACAGTTTCTTGACCTATTTCTTTAAAAGATTAGTCATGCTTCCTCTGATTCCTGTATAAACATATTCCTCACTCATTCTTTTGTTTCCATGAATTATTGCGGTGCTACCATGTAACAGTATTTGAGTCAAAATGTGGCAGTGTTTATCCCTTTCCAAGGTTTTCAGTTGCACAGTTTGTCAAAGTTGTGCTAACAGTTTCTTGTTGGTTGCAAGGTGTCCTTTCAGAAGCCAATCGTGTGGTGTATTTATTTTGATTGTTGGAGGTAGTTTGGTAAGAACCTACTTCGAGTGGCTGGCGTGGCCCTGGGGGACAGTGACAGCTGCCTGCTTCATGGGCAGAGATGAAGTAATTGCTTCCTGGGAAGTACCATCCTCCTGGCCACACTCTCCAGCCCATTTCGTTTGTGTTGGCTTCCTCGCATCTGCACGTTTCTGGCTTCATGTGAGTCTCCTTTATTTGAGCATATGACTTCAGGCTGTGGGGAAGAATGGCCATTTTAGCACAGAGATGCACACAAAGGAACAACTGGCTCAATGTGAGTGAAGACATTCTTGGGGGGTTTCATTTCTTTTATTCTGTAACAGGCAGTCTGGGAAGCATTCTGGACACGTGGCCTGCGCTGTCACAGTTCCTCCTTGCAGGATCGCAGATGTTTGGAGATTGTAGTGATAACCGTTATCATTGAGAATGTCATTCTCGCAGGCTCTAATAAGTCAGGATTTATTCAGTGTTAATTTCTGAAAGACAACTGTATTTCCAGCCAAATCCATGTTAGATATTTCTCCTGGCAGTGTTGCTGGGGCTATTCCCGTGGCTTAGTCTTAGGGAAGCACACGCCTTTGAATACTGCTGAAGCTGTGAGGACCCAAAGCGCACCGGAGTACTTTTGCCATAAGGGGTGTTAGTCACTGATACATGTCTCAGTCAGACCTGATGGATTCTTGACCCCTTCCTTTTTTAATTTTTTAATTTTAATTTTAATTTCTGTTTTTTAAGAGCACAACCTCTCAGGTGGCCACCATGAATCTCTGGTGTTTTCAGTTGGCTGCAGCCTATTTGCCATCTCTGGTTCAAACATATTGGAAGGCTGATGATGCTTCCCTGGGTTGTTCTTCTGCTGTGTGACCTCCGCGCCCGCAGGGTTCAAGACTGTCAGAGCTGGGAGCCCCCTTCACAACTACCAGGGTTTCCGGAACCTCCTTTATCTAGCCCTGGGGATGGAAGAGATGTCATCATAGGTGGAGGCTTATTAGGTTTACATGCCATTGATAACGAATGAGGAGGTTTTCTTTTATATAAAGGGGAACTTCTTATAATGTGCTTTAGTAGGTAAAGAAGCTTTTGAGGTTTGCTTTCTCTGGAAAGATAATTTGTGATCCTGCCCTTGCTTTCAACAAAAATATAATTTGCATACCAGTGCATGTTGTGTTACTGAGGACTGGCTGACAAATGGTTCTTAACTCATCATTCACTCAGTCACACTTTCTTGAATGGCATATGTGTGCCAGCTGTAGTAGGAACTTGCAAGGCTCTAGGACTAACCCTTATGAAACGGGGGTCCTGGGGGAAGCAAATGCATATAACTATAAACGTTTGAGGGGATATCAGAGGGGGCGCCTATAGGTGCAAAACTTCCTTCATTCATTGTCCCATCTAGGAGGTTTTGTGTCTTAGCAGCGTGTTCCATAGCAACACATCCCTCTATCAAAATATTCATCATATTATTTTGAAATTCTCTGCTTACGTATGTGTTTTTCCGACTAAGTTTAGAACTGGTGAAGGACAGGCTATGGGGTATGTATTATCTATATCTACACACACACATATATCTCTATATATATACATTACCATTGTAAATATATAATATATATTTATATATATAGACACATATATATTTCTCCCTCTCTATATATACACACACACCACACACATATATATACACACACACATATATATACACACACACATATATATGAAATACACACACGCTTCTACTGCCAAGCACAGAAAGTCAAAACTAGGCAAGAGTTCTGTTAGTGTTTATGAAAAAATAGATGTTGTTAGTTAAGAGTGTCCTTAAGTTGCCAGGGGAAAGACAGGATGGATTCACAAAGGAAGATAGCGTTTTGTTTTGTTTTTTCCTTTGTTTAACTCTTGAATTTGAAATAATCCAGACTTACTGAAAAGTTGCAAAAATAGTACAGAGAATTCCCGTATGGTCTTCCCTCAGGTTCCCCAAGCATTTCACCCCATTTGTACTTTCTCTTTCTCTCTCTGTGGATATAATTTTTTTTTTTTTCTGGAATGTTTGAGAGTGGAAGGTAGAATGCAGGGCAGGGTGAAAGGTGGAAGGAGAGAGGTGGGTTGGGAGGCTTTTTTTTTTTTTAACCTTCTGAGATGGAGTTTCGCTCTTGTCACCCAGGCTGCAGTGCAACGGCACGATCTCGGCTTCTAACCTCTGCCTTCTGAGTTCAAGTGATTCTCCTGCTTCAGCCTCCCGAATAGCTGGGATTACAGGCACCCACCACCATGCTCCGCTAATTTTTTGTATTTTTAGTAGAGGGCTTTCATCACGTTGGCCAGGCTGGTCTTGAATTTCTGACGTCTGATGATCCACCTGCCTTGGCCTACCAAAGTGCTTGGGATTACAGGCATAAGCCACTGTGCCTGGCGATTGGGAGGCTTTTGCAGTAACCCAGAGCACTATGATTGAGGGCTGGACCTGTTGGAAATGATGAGGAAGGTGAGAAGTGGTTAGGTCTGGCATATATTTTGAAAGGAGAGTTTAAATGGGTTGGATGACAAGAGAGAGAAAAAGAAGTTTTAAGGATGATGTCAAGGATTTTGGCCTGAGTAACTGGAAGACGAGAGATGCTGTTATTGGGATCGGGAAGACTATGGCAGGAGTGGGTTATAGCAGGGATTATCGAAAGTGTGTTTTGGTCATGCTAAATTTGAGGTCTAAAAAGAGATGTCAAGAAGTGTTGGCTGGGCGTGGTGGCTCACGCCTGTTATTACAGCACTTTGGGAGGCTGAGGCGGGCAGATCACCTGAGGTCAAGAGTTCGAGACCAGCCTGATAAGTATTAAAATCGATCATTGATGTTTACTAATTAATTATATTATTACTCCTAATACCACAGAGGGTGTACACCTACCTGTGATGTCGTTCCTAATATCCAGGGACAGAGAGCATGATTTTAGTTTTAATATTGCAGTAGGTGTACACTCACCCTGTGACACTGATCCTAATATCCAGGGGGGTAGAGGATGACATGACTCCCAACATAGCAATGAACGGACAGCCACCCACTGATATTGCTCCTAATATTCACGGAAGAAACCTTTGCTATTACTCCCAATATCGCAGGGTGGATACAGCTCTTCTGTGATATGGTTCCTAGTATCCGGAGGGGGAGAGGATGATAATAATTCCAGTATCGCAGGCTGTGTTGCCCTGCCCTGTGATATTGTTATTAATATCCTGGAAGGGAGAGGATGATATGACACCCCCTAGAGTAAGAGGCGTACACCTAGCCTGGGATATTGTTCCTAATATCCATGGAGAGGAGAGACTATATTACTCCCAATATGGCAGGGGGTGAACATCCACCCTGTGATATTCTTCTTAATATCTCAAGGCTGAGAGGTTGATATGACTCCCAGTATCGCAGACACTGTACACCCCCGTGTGATACTCTTCCTGATATCCGGAAGGGGAGAAGATGGTATTAATCCCCATATCGCAGGAGGTGAACACCCACTCTGTGATATCTTTCCTAGTATGCAGGGGGAGAGGGGATAATATTATTCCAATATTGCAGAAGATGTACACGCTCCCCCCGTGATATTGTCCTTAATATTCCAAGGCACAGAAGACGATGTTACTCCCAATATCGCAGAAAGTGTACACCCCCCAGTGGTGTTGTTCCCATGGTCCAGGAGGGAAGAGGATGATATTACTTTCAACCCCTGAGCCCTGCAATGCTCTCACCTTGCAACACCGACACCCAGCTCAACCTGACATAGGACCAGAGGTGCTGGCTGGGGGTGTTCATTGCTTCTCTTTTCTCTCTTGCCAGACTCAGTAGAGGAAGCTGAGACCGCTTCTGGCTTTGGGAGAGGTCAGTGAGCCTGTGCGTTTGGAGCCTGGTTGCATGAGAGAAGCATGTGTGGGAACGCCAGGGCCTGGCTTTGAACCGCATTCCCCCAACATGATGCCGAGTGTGGCAGACATGACACTTGGCTTTGCTCTCTCAGGGTTCCATCTGCGACAGGGGCTACTTGTGTCCCTGGCCTCATCAACTCAGGCTGAAGGCGGCCCTGGTCCTGAGCAGAGGGGCTTTGTGAAGCAGAAATAGATGGCCTGGTACAGGGGCCGAGCCTGGCCAGGACTTTGGCCCTGGGAGTTGTAAAGAAGGCCGGCCTCTACCATGAGCATCTGCACCAAGCTGTGCCCATGTCACAGTGTGCTCGGCGTCTGCCCTGGCACAGGTGCATGGCCTGTCTGCGCTCAGGCTCCCCGCCTATGGGGCCCAGGTTCACAGAGGTGTGAAAGAGACAAGCACAGTGCAGGGGCCTCTGAGCCCAGTCAGCCTCGCTTCGATGCTGGGAGGCTGACATCTTCCATTTTGTCTTCTGCCCAGGCCAGCTGCGGACCGTCCAGCAGCTGTGCTACTTTTACAGCGTCGTCATGCCCAGCGAGGCCCAGTGTGTCCTCTACCACGAGTTCCAGCTCTCCCTGGCCTGCAAGGTGACCGACAAAGTGCTGGGGGACAGTTCCTGGAGACCATCAGTCAGCTCTACCTGTCCCTGGGCACTGAGCGGTGAGGGCTGGCTTTGCAGTGGTGGGAGTGGGGAGCAGGGAAAGGGGGCTGGGGGATGCAGGGCAGGGAGGAGGGCACAGGGAAGCTGGCCCAGGGCCCCATCAGCCCCTTCCCTTTTGATCATTTGGTTCCTTGGCATCAGATGCTTTGAGCTGGTGGGCCTGGGGTCGTCCCAGGGCTGCTGCTGGCCTGTGAGTCCCAGCTTGAGCCTCCCTTGTTGGGTCAAAGGTCATCTCAACCCCAGCAGAGGCAGTACGTGCACTCTGGGCTGTTCTTCCTACTATGGTGGCTTTTGTCATCTGACCTCTGCCTGCCCCGAGTCTTCACTCCTGGCCTTCATCTGTCCCCTTAAATGTGACCACAGCAGCCACCTGTGGCTTCTCTCCTACAGCAGACAGAGCCATTGTGTCATCTGCTTCCCTGGGGCACAGGGTTTCAAGGTCTCACATCCCATAGGTGGCCCACTCGGCTTTCCCCGAGCATCCTGACCTGGTGGGGTAACCGTGGCCCTGGCCACCCCACGCACAGCTCCCGGTGACATTGCTGTAGTCATACCCCCTCGAGTGTCAGACTTACCGAGAGAGCAGGGAAGGAGCCAGATTCCATGGGGACCCGGGAGACTGGCTCCAGTCTTGGCCTCAGGTTCACAGAAGGAAAATGGGCCAGTGTGCTGGAGCCATGCTTCTCAAAGTGTAGTCCCTGGACCAGCAGAGCAGCATCTATGTCACCTAGGAGCTTGTGGCAAGTGGGAGTTCTAGGTCCTGCCCCAGGTCTGTGGAGCCGGAAGCTCTGGGGGCAGGGCCAGCAAGCTATACAGACAGGCCTCTGAGTGACTGTGATGCCGGCACACCTTGAGAACCATCGCCCTAGATAGCCTCTGAACACTAACGGCTCCTGGTGCGTCTGGAGAAGACACAGGCCATGTCTGGGAGGCAGGGGAGATGGACTAGCACACTCCTCCTGCCACAGGGCAGCATGATGCTCGATTCCCTCAGAAGGATGTCCTTCATCTTTTCCATGCCGTGTGTGTTCACCTTGGCCCTCCCAGCAGCCTGGGAAGGGCAGAACACTGCACACACAAGAGGGCCGTTCTCAGTCCCCACATTCCAGATTCATCTGTCACCAGACCCACGGGAGGAGGCAGACTTGTTCCAGGAGGATGAGAGCCCTTGTTCTGACACCTGTGTCTGATTCCAGGGCCTACAGATCCACTCTGGACTACACCAAATGAAGTCTGGGGATGTTCATTGACCTCCAGAAGAAAGAGGAGGCACATGCCTGGCTGCAAGCAGGGAAGATCTACTACATCCTGTGGCAGAGGGAGCTGGTGGACCTGTACATCCAGGTGTGTGGCAAGGGAGGCAGGAGGGCCTCTGTACTGTTCACTCTCTGTCCATCCATCCATCCATTCATCCTTCCAACATCTATTTACCTGTTCATCCTTCCATCCATCCATCCATTATCCATTCATCCATTCTTCCATCATCTTTACATACACCTGTGGGTCCTTCCATCCATCCATCCATCATCCATCTGTCCATTCATCCATTCTTTTATCATCGATCTATTCACCCGTCTATCCATCCATTCACCTGTCATCCACCGATCCATTCATCCTTCCATCCATCCATCATCCATTCATCCATCCATCCATTCTTTCGTCATCTTCCCATACACCTGTGGGTCCTTCCATCCATTCATCCATCCATCCTTCCATCATCCATCCATTCACCTGTTCGTCTTTCCACCCACCCATCCATCCATCCACCCACCCATCATCCATCCCTCTGTCTATCCATCCATCATCCATCCATTCACCTGTCCATCCATCCTTTCACCTTTTCGTCCATCCATCCATCCTTCCATCATCTATCCAACTGTTTATCCTTCTATCCATCCATCATCCATCCTTCATCTGTTCATCTCTTCATCCATACATTCACCTGCTTGTCCATCCAGCCATCCTTCCATCCATCTTTCCATTATCCATCCATTCAGCTGTTCATCCTTCTATCCATCCAACCATCTTGCATCCATCCATGATCCATCCTTTCACCTGCCCATCCATCCATCATCCATGCTTTTATCATCCATCCATCCATCCATTCACCTGTTCATCCATCTTTCCATCCATCCTTCCATCATCCATCCACTCACCTATTCTTCCATCCATGCATCATTCATCCATCCACCCACCAATCTATTAATCCATCCCTCCATTCATCTGTCCATTTGTTTATCCATACATTCATCTATCCACTATCTATCCATCCATATGTACATACATCATCTACCCTCCATCCATCCATACATTATCTACTCACTCATACATAGACATACACACATCATTCCAACCATGCACCCACCCATCCATCCATCTGTCCATCCATGTGCCTATACATCTGCTCATCCATCCATCTACTCATTCCTAAGCCACTGCTGAGCACCTGTTGTGTGCCTTTTCCCTCCCTCCAACTGGTTCCCTCACATCCTCCCCCAGTGGCCAGCATCTTCTTCCTGAGGGCAGAGGCGTGGCCCCTCACAGTGCCTAGCACCTGCTGGTATACAGTACATGCTCAAAGAATGGGACCACTCAGTTAACACACAGAAGAACGTGCTCCAAGCGACACGTGGTACATCTCCTTACAAAATGAATCTATCATAGCGGCTGTTTTCAGAGGCTTTCCCAAACAGTGTGATCTGGAACAAATTGTGAAGCCCACGAGCCTGGTGAAGCTTTCATTATTGAGCACCTGCTGTATACCTCCTTGAGCTGAGGAGAAGGATCAAGAGCTCATGGCCAAGAGGGGACCAGGCCCACCCACAAACACTGTTGATGTGTGGCCCTGAGCTGCGGCAGGGATGTGGCAACGCAGAAAGGACCAGGGATGGGTTCCCAGCAATCTGGGGGCCACGGAGACTGTTTGAGTGCAGGGGTGTGGGCTAGGGCTAGCCCTGGTGGTAGGATTCACAGGTGTCGGGCTCACTGGGCTGCAGCTGCTCAGTCACCTCCTGGCACTCGGGTGCATCAGTTCATTGTCCTCATGCCAGGGGTGGGGCAGCCCTAATGCACAGGTCTGAAAAATGCTCAGGTGTACCTGCAGTGTGTGAGAGGAAGGAGGTTGGTGAAGGTGGGTGTGGCCACCTCCCAGGTGTGGGTTTTGAGGGAACTTCTGCCTCCTTTCAGGTGGCACAGAATGTGGTCCTGTATACAGGCGACTCCAACCTGGGGTGGAGCTGTTTGAGGCAGCTGGAGACATCTTCTTCAATGGGCCCTGAGAGCGGGAGAAAGCCGTGTCCTTCTACCAGGTGAGCTGGCCTGTGGGCTGATGTGGGTGGGCTCGGGGGGCACCTGGAGGGCTGAGGCACAGGTGTGGCAGGGCAGAGGCCTCCCACCTGGAGGCAGGGCCACCCATGCACATGCTTAGTTTCCCAGTGGTCTCACCGGGAATGATATTGACAGTGCCCCTGCCCGGGACAAACGCTTGGGGCCTGGACATGACTATGGCCCTACCCTTGCCTAGTGATCTCACCGGGAATGATATTGACCGTGCCCCTGCCCGGGACAAACGCTCGGGTCTGGACATGACAGTGGCTCTACCCTTTGCACCTGATGATCTCAAGCAACCATGAGTGGGAAGTCCTGTCCCCATCTTCCAGATGAGGAAGCTGAGGCTCAGAGAAGCACAGGGACATGTCAAAGGACACACAGCATGTCAGTGGGAGACCGAGGGCCAGGGCCCAGATCTGCATGCACCCCAAAACGGGGACGGCTTCTCCCTTCCTCTGAGCTCACGGTGTGGCTCAGCTCTGGGCACAGACAAATGTGTTTTTAGCGCAGAGAGGAGTGCTGGCTTCCCCCCAGTCAGACCCCCCGGTGCCCTAGTGGGAGAGGCTGGTCTGAGGCTGCCAGGTGTAGCTGGATGGGCGTCAGATGACTCTTCAGCCCCCAACTTGGGTGTCTGAACCATGCGTTATCCCAGAGCACAGAGCTCTGTGGAGGTGCACGGGTAACTGGGGTGTGGGAAGCTCCAAGCACATGTTTGAGCTCTGAGGACGGCGCTGGGCAAGGTGGAAGCCTGACCCCACTGCCTGTGTGGTAGGACCGGGTCCTGCCCCTGGCAGTGACTACGGGCAACTGCAAGGTGAGCCGCAGCTGTGCAACAAGCCGGTGGCACTGCTGGAAATGCTGGAGGAGCTCCAGGAGGGCTTGGAATTTGCCCACATGGCCCTAGCTGTCAGCATCACTCTGGGTAAGTCCCCTGAGCGCCCGCCCTGCCAGGACCCACACTTTGCCAGAGCCGAGCCTCCATGTCTGCAGGGCAGGAGCTGAAACAGCTGCTGGATTTTCCTGGTCTCCTGTCCAGGCAGGCAGATCCGCCCAGCTGGCTTCCCTGTCTGGCCGTGGGGCACAGCCTGAGGTCTCTCACGTAGCGCAGAGCTCCCTACCTGACTGAGCTCTGCTTCCTCTCTCTCTTCCCGCTGCTGACCACAAGGGCCACCCAGTGTGCCCTCTGCCTTCCAGACATGCCAGGCATCTCGGTCCCTGTATGTGCCAGGCTGAGTGGCACAGTCCCTTTGTCTTGTGCCCTTTCCACCCTCATCAACCACACAACTCTCTGGCTGATGTAATGCCAGTTCCCCTTCCAGCAGCCTGCCCCTTAAGGCCGGGCATCCCCTGGTGCTGTGCCAGGTCGTCTGTCCTCCTCCAGAGACAGGGAACCCTGGGCAGGCCGCATGCCACAGCGCCTTGTGCCCTGGGGCCCAGTACACAGTAGGTGTGCAGCTGTGTGGGAATGCATTGAATGCAGGCTCCACGGCACTCGCCCTGCAAAGGGGAGGACATCAGAGACAGCCTAGGTGGGTTTGCGCAACTGTGGGGGGACCTGGAGCTCAGGCACGCAGTGACGCCCCAAGATAAGGGGCTCTGATCGTGACACACCCAGGAGGAGTTGGATGTCACGTCTGTGGGTTGCATGGAGCCGGGGTGCCCGGGAACACCTGGACTGCATGGCTTTTGGGCTCCCCTGGTTAAAACCAGTGAGCAAAGGCAGGTGGCTATGTGTAGGCACAAAGCTGGGCCATCCAAGCCCGACTTTGCCAAAGCCTCACAGTAGACAGGGGCAGGCCTTATTAGTTCTGCTTTACAGATGGGAAAGGGAGTCTGGGAACCCGGAAGGGACTGGCCAGAGCTGCCCAGGTGACTGCAGGTGCCTGGAAGCAAGCCAGGTACTGCCCGGGGTCTGAATACCTGCTCCTGAGGGGCCTGTGCCTGACTGCCCCAGGGAGCCACGTCCTCACACCTGCAGCTTTGGCCTACACCCCAGGGGACAGGCTGCACGAGCGTCTGGCCTACTACCGGCTGGCCGATGGCAAGCTGGCAGAGCACTTCTACCTCAAGGCCCTGTAGCTCTGCAACTCGCCGCTGGAGTTCAACGAGGAGACCCTCTACTCCGTGAAGGTGTACCTGGTGCTCAGTGACATCATCGTCTACAACTTGAAGGTGGGTGGGGAGGGACAGGACTGAAGGTGGGTGGGGAGGGGCAGTGCTCTGGGTGTTCCCGACCCCCTTGGAGTGGGATCTCCACAGACCCCAGGGGTCTGGGTTCCAGCCTTCCTTAGGAATGGCCCAGTGGCTTCCCTGGAGCTCTGCACCGAGCTCGAGGAGCCGGCAAGGTTAGCAGATACAATCCAGCTCCCAAGCTGGCCAGGCCCCACCCTCAAGAACTCAGTCTCAACCAGGGAGGCTGACACATGAGTGGGCAATGGTGGCTTCTGGGTAAAGAAGGGGGATTGTAGTCAGGGGGACCCTCCTGGAGCAGGTGACACCAAACTGCATTTAACAAAGAAAACAGGGTCGAGAGAAGGACATTTTGGAGGACGGCATCATCCTCACATTGAATCCACGTTGCAAGATCCAACCCAAATCCCAGTGCCTCCTCTAGGAAGCCTGCCCATGGTGCCAGCCTGCACTGAGCAACTCCTTCCTGGAGTCCCGAGACACCTTGAATCTTCACATCACCCAGGAAGGGTGGGGTGGGACCGGTGTCTTACCATCGAGTTCACAGACAGGGGATCCCCAGCTCACGGCAGGTGCAGTGGGGCGGGGCCCCAGCTAGCCAGGCTGAGACCTTGCTGGGTCAGGTCTGTCTCGAGGGGAGGTGCTGTGCTCCCTCTGCTCCCAGCCCTGCAGGGGTGGAGAGCTGGGACTGGCAGACTCAGACCTGGGGTGTCTCCACCCTCTGCCCAGCAGGAACCCGCCCCTCCTCCGCATCGCACCGGCACCGCGTCAGTGCTCCTTATGGGCTCAGGGGCCAGGGCGCTCCAGTCCAGGGGCCGAGATCTTGGGGGCCTTAGAACAACATGAGGAGCTGGGGCAGCCCTAAGACCCCGCCCCGTATCCCTCACCACAGGCCCGGGCTGCCCGGGAGGCCCCCACCCAGTGCTGGCAACACCTGGTGGTCAGAAGCGGTCCCTGTGGCCTCCCAAGTCCCAGCCAGACAGGGAGGTGCCAGGTGTCAGGCCCAGAGGGACGCTGATCACCGCTCAGGGGCTCGCCTGGGACCAAGGGACGGGCCTCCCAGAAGTGGCCCTTTATCTCTCTTGGTTAAGCCTGCCGCCCACTCTGCCTGCCCAGCAAGAAGGAAACGGCCAAGTAGTACCCGAGAGGCCAAAGTCCATGGTTGGGGTCGAGGGGCAGAGGTCTCCTTCACCTCCTTCTCGAGCCCTCTGGGCCTCATTGTGACGGTGCTGTCAGTGCAGGCCAGCTTCCCACAGGGAGGCCCCCTCGGAATTCCCCAAGGACAGCTGTCTTTCCAAGGCCACACCCTCCTCCTTGTATAGGAGGCTCTGGACCCGGGGCCCAGAGGATTGGGAGAGAAAGCTGGGCTGGATGGGGCCTGGAAGGCTGGCAGAGAGGCAGGGGTAAATGGGCATCCTTGTCGATTGCCTCTAAAATGGGGTCCCCTTTAGTCTCCACGTGAGAGTGAGCCCTGGAATAGGGTGGATTAGGTGTGTCCTGGCTCAGCCTGCCACTCACTAGCTGCTGCACACACTACAGGCACATGGAAATGCACATGCAAATAGACGCGCACACAGGCACACGCACAGTCAGGCACACAGGCGCACACACAACCACATACACAGGTACACATGCACAGGCACAGGTACACATGCACATACACAGGTACACATGCACACGCACAGGTACACATGCACACGCACAGGCACACGCAGACATGCTTTGGCTGGCTGCTTCCTGTTTAGTTGGGATGCCCCCACCCCTTCAGGAAGCCCTTGCCTCCCACCCCTGGCTGAGTCAGGGGCCTCCTGGGCCCCCCACAGGCTCCTGGGCTTCCCTCTGCCACAGCCCGGCTCACCTTTCTGGTCAGTGTTCAGTCCCAGGTCCCTCAGACTGAGAGCAAGGATGTTAGGCTCAGCCATGCACCCAGCACAGTCCAGTGTTCGGCTGGTCCGGGGGGCATTGGATGAGCAGTGGCGGTGACTCGGGGCCTTCTCACCCCCCTGTTCGGGGGGGGGGCGGGGCAGTGCGGGAATGGACTGCTGCATCTTGGACTTTGTCCTTGGCCCTGGGAGCCGTCTTGGAGAGGGACAGGCCAGGCCTGGGTCTTAGGTCCCTTGGGTATCCCCCATGTGGAGGAGACGCCTGAGGAGAAGCCGGCGGGGAGATGGGTGGGTCAAGGTGGAGGTCTGGGAGGCAGCATCCCAACCCTGGGATGGTGAGTTTGAGCCAAAGATGCATTGAAAATGGGAGTGGATGTCTGGGGAGTCACACACTGTCAATATTTCAGGGAACATTGCCAGGGAGGACACCTGTGAGATGGTTTTGTACCTGGCCTGGCAATGGTCAGCATGGACAGGGGCCAGAGGGGAGCCCGGGTCACTCAACGCTGTGCCCCTGCTGTGGCTTGGAACCATGGGTCCTGCATGGAACTCTCAGAGCAGGCAGGATCTGCCCTGTCCTCAGCCCATGGGGAAAGCATCCACTGCCTGCAGAGAAGGGTGGGACTGGGGCAAGAGGCTTGGGGTGAGTGGAGCATAGGGACAGTCAGGAAGGCTTCCAGGGGTTTCAGGGTTGTCCCCACCTCCTGCAGCTGAGACCACAGCAGTGTCACAGGCTTCGGGGCTCATGGGGTGAGCCAGCATTGGCTGGACATGTGAAATGACCTGGAGATGGGAGCAGCCTCTGGGAAGACAGGCTCCGAGTCCCCCTTTTGCTGAGCATGGCCTGTCCCCTTCAGGAACGGTTTGATGCAGCCAGGTACTACCAGCTGGTACTGGCAGCCGCCGTGGACCTGGGCAACAAGAAGGGCACAGCTGAAGGCCTACACGTGGCTGGCCACCATCTCCCACAACTTCCTCCTGGACTGCGAGAAGTCGCTCTTCTTCTAGCAGAAGGCCAGGACCTTCACCACAGTGCTCAATGTCTGCAGGGTCAACCTGCCTCCTCTGCCACTCTGTGGGTGGGCCCCCTGGTTGGCCCCAGCCACCCTCGCTGAGGACAGCATCCGATGGAGTGGGTTTTGTGCAAGGAGGATGGTCTCTTGCCTCTCCTGGTGTCTCCCGTGACTCATTTTCTGGGAAATGGAGGTATGAAAGCAGGGGTCAAATAGCAATAAAGGGTTTTTTTGCAATAACATACTGAAGTCCCCAGGGCATCCTTCCCTGTGTGCTTCCTGGGCGGTGTCTAGGGGCCAGCTCCTTCCCTGGTGGCAGCCCTCTGATCTTGGGGATGAGAAGGACCCTGAGTCCAACAGACCTGGGTCAGGTCACCATGAGCCTCGGTTTCCTTGGCAGCCAGAGGGGAGATGGTGGTGGAACTCCCTGGGCAGCTCCCTGCTCTCCTTGCTCAGAGCTTTTGCTGTAGGTCTCGTGCCGCCCTTGCCTTTATCCTTCAGGCCACTGTGCCCGGATGTGGGGGCTGCTAGTGCCCCTGTTCGCCATTGAAGAAACAGAGGCACAGAGAGGTTCGGTGTCTCGCCCACCGTCACACAGCAGGTAGGGGCAGAGACACAGAGCCCAGTACACTGACCACCACACGACCCTGCCAGCTTGCTGCCAGGAAGGTGTCCCCCATTAGGACCCAAGGTCAGCTCCTGGACCTCTCTTGTGGTGTCAGGAGAGCCACAGGCCAGTGAGGGTGGCCCCAGGGATCCCTCACTCAGTGTCCTCTGCTCCCAGACTTGGTTGGGCCGAGCCTGGCCAGTCCCACCTCTGGCCACTGGTCAGCCCTGCGGGAAGTGAGATGCAGGGATCTCCGCCTGTGTAGACGCTGCTACCCAGTATTGAAAGCCTTATCTGGGCTGCCCCCTATGCCGTCCCCACAGGCCCCCTCCCCTTCCGGCCCCCGGCCCTCATCCCAGTCCCTGGAATCCCAGGTTTTCCTTCTTGGAATCTCTTGGCCCCAGGGAACACAGCTCATACGGTCTCTTTGCCAGTTTACGGCAAGGAAACCGAGGTTCAGAGACTGTGGGTGTCCCACGTGATTCTCACATACACTACATTCTCCCAGGCACCTCTTTTCAACACTTTAAATGAGGTGACATTCACATCGCATGCAATTAACTATTTCAACGCGAATAATGTGGTGGCATTTGTGCACTCACAGTCCTGTGCAACCACTCACGCCATGTAGTTTCAAAACGTGTTCATCTCCCCAGAAGAAACCTGCCATCCTCACTAAGCTGTTACCCCTCCTTGGTATCCCCCAAGCCCCTCATTTAATGGAAGGGGAAACAGAGGCCCAGAGAGAGACTTGCCAGTGGGTGGAGCTCTGATTATAAGGAATCAGGCACCCATCTGCTGCTTCAGTCCTGGGTTGGTTTTCCACTCAGCAGAGGTGACACAGCCAGGAGGTTCTGGGACCCCATGCTTGCAGCCAGAGCTCTGCCCCGAGCTTCCCCACCAGGGGGCAGCAGAGAGCTTTCCAGAACCAGCCGCGGGGCTGGCCGGAAGCAGCGGCCAGAAGCAGCGGGTCAGAGCTGCTGACAAACCTCACGTGGACCCCAGATCGCTGTCTCTGTGGGTTGGGCTTGGGAACTGGAGAGGAGGCCGCATGATTGGAAACATGAAGACAGCACGACCTGGCTGGAGGAGCGGGAAGCGCCGTCACGTTTACTGAGGACACAGACCTCCTGCCCACTGGGACGGGCCTGCAGCCATTCTTCTCGGGGTGGGGTCCGCAGGTCCGGGTTGCTCTCGGCCCCCGACCTGCCTCAGAGTCCAGGGCCTTTGGATCTGTGCCTCCCCATCTCCACCCACCCTGGCTGGTGCCATGAGGGGCCTGGATCCTGGGATCCTGTTCCTCTTGGGCAGTAGAGACTGGGGGACCAGAGGAGATGATGGGTCTTCAAGCCCCACATTCAAACCCCAGCCCACCACTGACAGTCTGGGAGTTCGGGGTGAGGGAGTTGATGTCTCTGAGCCCCCGTTTTATCACCACTAAAATGAGACCGACATACTTGGGCAGAGTGCCAACCCCAGGGCTAACAGAGGCCTGTTTCCTACTGCCAATACCTCTTATTCCTAGGAACAGCTCCAACAACCACACACTAGGGAACACTCAACCCAGGCCAACTTGTCAGAGGCACGTGAGCCAGAGCGACTCCATCTTGAATGGGGCCTCGTTAAAGGGAGGCCAAGACCTGCTGGGCCGCATTCCCAGGAGGCTAGGCATTCTTAGTCACAGGATGAGATAGGAGGTCGGCACAAGATACAGCTCATAAAGACCTTGCTGATAAAGCAGGTTGCACTAAAGTCGGCCAAAGCCCACCAAACCCAAGATGGCCACGAGAGTGACCTCTGATTGTCTTCACGGCTCATTATGTGCTAATTATAATGCATTAGCTGCTACAAAACACTCCCACCAGCGCCACGACAGTTTACAGATACCATGGCAACATCTGGAGGTTGGGCTACATGGTCTCAGAAGGGAGGGCAGAAACTCTCAGTTTCGGGAATTGCCCACTCCTTTCCTGGAACACTCATGAATAGTACAACCCTTGTTTAGCGTATGATCAAGAAATAACCATGAAAATGGGCAACCAGCAGCCTTTGGGGCCACTCTGCGTATGGAGCAGCTTTTTTTTTTTTTTGAGACGAAGTCTCGCTCTGTTGGCCGAACTGGAATGCAGTGGCGTGATCTTGGCTCACTACAACCTCTGCCTCCTGCGTTCAAGCGATTCTCCTGCCTCAACCTTCCTAGTAGCTGGGATTACAGGCACCTGCCACCACTCCCAGTTAATTTTTTGTATTTCAGCGAAGACAGGGTTTTGCCATGTTGGACCAGGCTGGTCTCAAACTTCTCACCTCAGGTGATCCACCTGCCTCGGCATCCAAAAGTTATACGATTACAGGACTGAGCCACTGAGCCCAGAGTAGCCATTCTTTTGTTCCTTTTCTTTCCTAATAAACTCGTTTTCAGTTTATGGACTTGCCCCGAATTCTTTCTTCTGTGAGATCCAAGAAACCTCTCTTGGGGTCTGGATCGGGACCCCTTTCCAGTAACAAACTTGCGTAACCTCTCAGACCCTTCGTCTCTTCATCTGTAACCAAAGACAAAGCCTCCCCTGAGGTTCCAAAAGTGAGGACAGAACGCATGGGAAACGAGGGGCACAGAGTTGGTGTGCAGAACCAATATGACAGACTGGGTGTCAAGCCACCGTCATACTGGAAGTAATATCATGCTCTCCCCCACAAGTTATGAGGAACAATATCACAGGGAGGTGTGTGCCTTCTCCGGTAGTGGGAGTAGTATCATCATCTCTTCCTTTAGATGACAGCAACAATGTTACAGGGTGGGTGTACAACCCTTGTGTTTTTGGAAGCAATGTCATTCTCTCTTCTTCTAGGTTTTAAGATTCATATCACAGGTGGGGTGTACACCCCTTGTTATATTGGATGGAATCTCATCTTCTTTCAACTTGTATCTTTAGAACAATATCCCATGGGGGCTGTCCATCCCTTCAACATTGGTACTAAGACCATCTTCTCCTTTCCTGGATATAAGAAACAATATCACAGGAGGGGTGTACACCCCTTGCAATATTGGTAGTAATATCATCTCTCCCCTGTGGTCATTAAGGACAAAATCCCAGGGTGGCTGTATTGGGAGTAATATCATCCATTCACCCCCTGGATAAGAGGAACCATATCAGTGAAGAGGTGTCCACCCCCTTCGATATTGTCAGCCATGTCATCTTTTTCCTGCCTGGATATTAGGAACGATACCCCGGGGTTGAGGGCAGTGTACACCCACTGCGATCTCGAAAGTAAAATCAGCCTCTTTCCCACTGGATATTAGGAACTATATCACAGGTGTGTGTGCACCTTCTGGGATATTGGGAGTACTATCAGCCTCTACCCTGCTGCATATTAGGAACAATATAAAGGGGGCAGAGTGGTTACAACCCCTGCAATATTGAAAGCAATATTCTTCCCTTTCCCCTGTACACTAGGAACTATATCACAGGGGTCTGTACACCTTCAGCGATATTGGGATTCATGTTATCGTCTCCCCCACTGAATGTCAAAAACAATATCACAGAAGGGTGTACACCCCCTGCGATATGGCCAGTAATATCATTGTCTCTAACTTTGGATACTAGGAACAACATCACAGAGGGTGTGAACACTGCCCCGCAGTATTAGGCATAATGTTATCCTTTCTTCCCCTTATCCTTTCTTCCCCTGGATATTAGGAGCGATATCCCTGGTCGTGGGAAGTGGAGTACATTAAGAACAATATCACTGGGTGGGTGTACATCCCCTGCGATATTGGGTGTAGTATCATCCTCTCTTTTCTAGGATATTAAGAACAGTATCACAGGAGGGGTGTACAGCCACAGTCACTGCATTATTGGGAGCAATAGCATCTTCTCCCCCTCTCGATATAAGGAACAATATCCCAGTGTGTCTGTACATCCCCTGCGATATTGGGCGTAATATCGTCGTCTCCCAACGTGGATATTGGGCATAGAGTCACAGGGGGGTGTACACCTTCTTCGATATTGGGAGCAATATCATCCTCTCCCCTCAGGATTGTAGGCAAAATATCAAAGGGGTTTTACAACTCGTGCGATATGGGCAGTAATATCATCCTCTCCCCACCTAGATGTTAGGAACTATATCACAGGTGGCTGTACACTTCTTGCGATATTGGGAGTCATATCATTGTCTCCCATCGTGGATATTAAGAACAATATTACAAAGTAGGGGTACACCCCCTACGATATTGAGAGAAATATGCTCTCTCCTTCGGGATCTTAGGAACAATATCGCAGGAGGTGTGTACAACCCCTGTGATATTGGGAGTCATATCATCCTCTCCCCCTGAATAAAAAACAATATCACAGGAGGATGTACACCCCCTGTGATATTGGGAGTCATATCATTTTCTCTCCCTCTGGATATTCAGAACAATATCACAGTGAGTACACCCCCTGCGATATTGCCACTGGTATCATCGCCTCCCTCCCAGGACATAGGGAACAATATCACAAGGAGGTATACACCCCCTGCAATATGGGGAGTAATATCTTCCTCTCCCCCGCTGGCTATTAGGAACAATGGCACAGAAGGGGTGTACACCCCCTGCTCTATTGGGGGTGATATCCTCTCCGTTCCTGGATATTAGGAACAATATCACTAGGGAGTGTACACCTCCTGCAATATTGAGACTGATATCATCCTCTCGCCCTCTGGATAGTAGCAATCATATCACAGAGGGGATGTACACCCACTGCGAAATCGGAAGAAATATCATCCGCTCGACCTTTGGATGTTAGGGACAGTATCACGGGGGAGGTCTACACACCCTGCAACATTGGGAGTCATACCATCCTCTCCCACCCAGGATATAAGAAACAAGACGACCGAGGGGATGTACACTCACTGCGACAGGTTCAATAATGTTATCCTCTACCCCCTGGCTATTAGGAATAACATCATAGAGGGGTGTACACTTTCTTCGATGTTGGGAGTAATATCATCCTCTCCCCGCCGGATATCAGGAACAAATCTATTAATTATTAATATTAATAAATATAATAAAAATTAATAATCATCGATATTAATAATCACAATAAAGATAGTAAAAATTAATACTGGTTAAAAATGTTAACGAATAGGATTAATAATTAATAGTAAAATCCCTATTAATAAAATAATATCAGCAATTAATGTTGCTTAAATCAAAACTAAGAGATGTTGGTAATAAAATAGTGATTAATATTAAGAACTGATAATATTGTTAAATGACATTAATATTAATTTTAAGCTTGCAAAATCATATATGTAAAATAGTTATCCATAATTAATAATGGTATCCTGTTAATTGTCATTGATAATTATTAAAATTGATCAATGTTTAATAATTAATCACATTATTACTCCTAATATCACAGGGGGTGTACACTTACCTGTGATGTCGTTCCTAATATCCAGTGACGGAGAGCATGCTATTAGTTTTAAAATCGTAGTAGGTGTACACTCATGCTGTGACACTGACCCTAATATCTAGTGGGATGGAGTATGACATGACTCTCAACATAGCAAATAGTCTATAAACGTCAGTTATATATAGTTGACTGAGGATGCCGATTCAATTGTGTCCTTACTGATTTTCTGGCTACTGAATTGGTCCATTTCTGATAAAGGGGTGTTAACGTCTCCAACTATACTAGTGGGTTAATTACTTCTCCTTGAAGTGTATCAGTTTTTCCTTTGGCATTCTGATGCTTTGTTAGCAAAAATACATTTCAGGATTGTTACATCTTCTTGGAGAACTGACCCCTTTATTACGTAATCATCATCTCTGGTAACTTTCCTTGATGTAAAGCCGACTCTGTCTGAAATTAGTATCACCACTTCCATTTTTCAAAATGAGTGTTGGCCGGGTACGGTGGCTCACGCCTGTAATCCCAGCACTTTAGGTGGCCAAGGCGGGATGATCACCTGAGGTCAGGAGTTCAAGACCGGCCTGGCCAACATGGTGAAATCCCATCTGTACAAGAATAGAAAAAAAATAAATTACCCGGGCATGACGACAAATGCCTGTAATCCCAGCTACTCAGGAGGCTGAGGGAGAATCACTTGAACCTGGGAAGCAGAGGTTGCAGTGAGATGAGATTAGGCCATTGCACACCAAAAAAATAGTGTTAACATTTATATCTTTTTCCATCCCTTTACTGTTGATCTATATGTATGTCTTTATATCTAAAGTGGATTTCTTCTAGACAATATATAGTTCGGTGCATTTGGACTGACATTGAAAGTAATGATATACAGTTGAATTAACATCTACCATATTTGTTACTATTTTCTATTTGTTGCCCTTGTTCTTTGTTTTTGTCTTTCACTTTTTTTTCCTTGTGGTCTTAATTGAGCATTTTCTATGATTTATTTTCTTTCCTTTCTTAGCATATCAGTTACTTTTTTTTTTTTTTTTTTTAAGTGTCTGCCTTGGAATTTTCAATATAAATTTACAAGTAACCCAAGTCCACTTTCAAATGACACTACACTGGTTTCTTGATAATGCAAGCACACTATAATAACAAAATAATCCTAATTCCTAATTGCTCCCTCCCATCCCTTGGGTATCACTGCTCTCATTCATTTCACTTATATTTAAGTGTGTGTGTATGACATATACATAAGCATATAATACAGTATATTTACTGTCGCTATTACGAATGAACTGTTATGTTAGATCTATTAAGAAAAATGAAAGATTTTCTTCTACCTTCACTATTTCTTCTTTAATGCTTTTTGTTTTTCTATTTATTTTTTTAAACAGACAAGGTCTTTCTCTGTTGCCCAGGCTGGAGTGGAGTAGCATCATTATAGCTCACCGCAGCCTTGAACGGGATCCTGGGCTCAAGAACTGACCCGTCTCAGCCTCTCAAAGTAGCTGGCACTATAGGTGTCGGCCACCACGTTTGGCTTCTTTTTAATGAGACAGTCTCACTACGTTGCCCAGGCTGGTCTCAACTAAGCAGCTTCCAGCTGTTTTCCGATCTTTGCCTCCCAGAGTGTTAGGATGACAGGTGTGAGCCCTGTAAACAGACTGTGCTCTTCCTTTCTTTGTGCACAGCTGAGTTACTGACCTCTACTATTTTCTCTAAAGAACTTTGAACATTTTTTGTAAGGCAGGTCTACCGGCAACAAATTTTGCAATTTTTGTCAGAGAAGATCTTTACTTTTTCTTCACTTTTGAAAGATCATTTCACAGAGTATAGACTTCTAGGTTAATAGAATTTGTTTCCTCTCAATAGTTCAAATACTTCACTCCACTTCTTGCTTTCATGGTTTTTGAGGGGAAGTTGAATATAATTCTTATCTTTGATCCTCCATAGGGAAGGAGATTACTCTGGTTTCTTTGGTTTTTAATCTTTGAGTCACCATAGTTTGAATATTTTATGCCCAAGTAGAGTTTATTTTTGTTTTGTTTTTGTCATCGTCATTTTTACATTTATCCTTCTTGGTGTTTTTTGAGCTTCCTGGATCTATGGTTTGGTGTCTGGCTTTAATCTGAGGAAATTCAGCTATTACTGTTACAAATATTTCTTCTGTTCCTCTTTCTTCCCCCTTGCCTTACCGTTATGCATATTTTATGCCTCTGTGGACGTCCCATAGTGCTTGGATACTCTGTTCTTTTTTGCTTTTCATTTCTGGGGGTTGGAGTTGGGTATTTCCCTTTCCCCCAGGTCAGAAGGCTCTGATAAAATCCCACCAGGTTAGTCTCTAGTTAACTAGCTTCTCTGGAAGGTAGACCTAGTGAAGAGTGCACCTACATATTGAAAAATGATTCCTATTCTCTTTCCCCTGTAGTAAATATGAGGGGATTTTTCTCTGATGTTTACTTCGAGAACCTGGTTGAGCTTCTGATGATACAACTCACAAAAGCATGAGACCCATATGCACAGGCCTCCTGGAGGTTTCAACTCTCAGACGTGGCCACACCTCACTGCAGCAATTTGTCAATTCCAGTTCAGGTATTCCAATCCCAGCGTGGGTTCCTTGGAGCATTGTGCTCCAGTGTACAGTGATTCTCCGCTTTACCTGTCCAGCCAATCTGGGGACAGTGGCTTGCCTGTGACCTCACGTCTCTTGCAGGTTTAAGAAGAACTGCTGATTTTTCAGTTTGCTCAGCTTTTTACCTGTGAGGAGGGAGTGACAATTCTCAAGATTATCATGTATGGAACCTGAAATTCCCCAACTCCATTATAGTAAAAAGAGTCTTCCCTTCCTCTGGCTCAAGAATTAAAATATTTTCGTTCTTTGACACATTGTAATTTGAGTCCCTAAATATTTATAATTGTAGATTTAAAAACTCGGTCTTCTGCTGTATCAGACATCTAGACGGGCATTTTCCAACAGGATTATGAGAGTCCTCTTATAGAACTTGAAACCTTCCTTGTAGCCTCATATAAATATATAAACAGGTACAATTCATTTTACTAGTATATTTTTAACTCAAAATGCTCATACTATACTTTTTTTTTTTTTTTTTTTGAGACGGAGTCTCGCTCTGTCCCCCCGGGCTGGAGTGCAGTGGCCGGATCTCAGCTCACTGCAAGCTCCGCCTCCCAGGTTTACCGCCATTCTCCTGCCTCAGCCTCCCGAGTAGCTGGGACTACAGGAGCCCGCCACCTCACCCAGCTAGTTTTTTGTATTTTTTAGTAGAGACGGGGTTTCACAGTGTTAGCCAGGATGGTCTCGATCTCCTGACCTCATGATCCGCCCGTCTTGGCCTCCCAAAGTGATGGGATTACAGGCTTGAGCCACCGCGCCCGGCCTCATACAATACTTTCAATAAGAAATACAAATAGGCCGGGTGAGGTGGCTCACATCTGCAATCCCAGCACTTTGGGAGGCTGAGGCGGGTGGATCACGAGATCAGGAGATCGAGACCATCCTGGCTAACACGATGAAACCCCGTCTCTCCTAAAAATACAAAAAATTAGCCAGGCGTAGCAACGGGCAGCTACTTGGGAGGCTGAGGCAGGAGAATGGCATGAACCCGGGAGGCGGAGATTACAGTGAGCCCAGATCGCGCCACTGCACTCTAGCCTGAGCAACAGAGCAAGACTCCATCTCAAAAAATAAATAAATAAATAAATAAATACAAATACAGTATTTTCTATTTTTCATATTAACTGGCATGTCTTTCACGCAGCAAATCCAGTTCAGACCGGGCGCAATTCATGTGCTCAGCCGCCGCATGTGGTGAGTGACAGAGACCATCCTGCATGTGTGTGCACTTTTTACTGCCTTTTTCTTGAGCACAGATTCTACCTCCTGTTTCTCTGTGTATGCAGTCATTATTTGCTGAGTATTACACATTGTAGGTAACATGTTGAGCACACTCAGGATCCCTAACCTTCCTCTGAAGCTTTCCAGCTCTTGTTTTAGCAGGTAGCACAGGCACTGCTGGGTCATCGTGACATGGGCAGGCTTGGACTGATTCGCTGCTGGTGTGGATCTGTGGAGAGCTCCCATCCTGCACCCACTCCGATATCCCCCTCCTGGAGGTGGTAGGGTGGCCATGCTCCGCCCACACCTGAGCTCTCTCTGATCTTCCCATCCCGGACGTGGTAGGGTGATATGCTCTGCCCACACCTGAGCTCTCTCCAATCTCCGCCTCCTGGACGTGGTAGGGTGGCCATGCTCAGCTCACATCTGAGCTCTCTCCGAGCTCCGCTTTCTGGACTCGGTAGAGTGGCCATGCTCCACCCACACCTGCGCTCTCCGTGCCACGATCTGCAGGTGTACTCCAGAGAACAAGTGTACTCTCGGTGCGTCTCATTCATTCTCCTGGCCTTGCCCTCAGTTCTGGTTGGCACAGCTGTGGTCACAGACTAAAAACAGCCACCTCATTCGTTCTGTGCAGCTTTACAGTTGTTTATGGCAGATGTGTGATTTGGGTCCCTGTTCCCTCATCATGGCTAGAACAAGTTTTGGCAAATTATTCTTATATCTTTACATTTGAAAACTAAAGGAAAGTTTCACCCATAGAATATTAGTGTTGCCACAATCCTAATGAGTGTTTCTCCAGAAACTATGATCCAGGTCAGCAGCCAGTCATTTTATAGAAGATAAACTTCAAGAACATTCTCTGAAGGGCAGTGAAACTGAGTAAGATCTAATCACTGTTACCAGCAACCAAGAAAAATAGGTAAGAAAATGCAACCAAGATTTGGATCAAGTAACCACGCTAATAAACATGCAAACTATCGCTAAGCACAAAATAGGCTGGGAGTAAAAACATAAACATAAAAAATATTTATGATATTGACATTTATGATTTTACAAAACTGCCCTATGTGATATCAAGAGGACTCCTGATGAAAATTTACAAAGGATGTTTTATGGTTTATATAAAAATGTTAGTCAAATAAATCCAAATATTTCACAAAAATAACATTTCAAATAATATTCTTTTATATTTTGCAGACAATGAAGTTATTCATCATGCATGACCCAGTAACATTTCTTAGCGGTTGGATTCAATACGAGAAATAAGCAAAGAATCGCACTGCTTCTTCCATTTCAAAGTCATGTCTCTTATAAAAAGTGGTCAAGAAAAATGCCTGTTGCCTTACATACTGGTTAGTGCCAAAAATTTGGTTTACAATATTTCAAGTGGGTTATCCTCTTACATCCATGTTGTTAGTTTCACAAAGAACACATACAAATGCAATTTTTTTTACCGTAAGTTTTTGCAAATTATAATCATAAACTAAAGAAATAGGATTAAGCGTATTATTTTTTGAGATAGGGTCTAGTTCTGTTGCCCAGGCTGGAGTGCAGTGGCACGATCATGGCTCACTGCAGCCTCAACCTCCCCCGGCCCAGGTGATTCTCCCACCCCAGCCTCCCGAGCAGCTGGGTGGGACCACAGGCACACACCACCATGCCCGGCTGATTTCTGTAGGGATGGGCTTTGGAATGTTGCCCAGGCTAGTCTCAAATGCTGGGACTCAAGCAATCTGGCTGCCTTGGCTTCCCAAAGTGCAGAGGTTACAGGCGTGAGCCACCACACCTGGCCTAATCATTTTTAAAGAGTCTCTATGTATTATTGTTATTTTTTTCCTAATTGACATGGGGGTCTTGCTCTGTTGCCCCGGCTGGAGTGCAGTGGTATCATCTCAGCTGACAGCAACCTCTGCCTCCCGGGCTCAAGTGATTCTCCCACCTCAGCCTCCCAAGTAGCTGGGACTACAGGTGTACACCACCGGGCTCAGCTAATTTTTTGTACTTATGGTGGAGACAAGTTGTACAAAAGACATTTCTGTACATTTTGCCATGTTGTCCAGGCTGGCCTTGAACCCTTGGGCTCAAGCCATACACCTGCCCTGGACTCCCAAAGTGCTGGAGTTATAGGCATGAGCTACCGTGCCCAGCCCTTAATTATGTGCTGTGACTTAATATTAAAATAAAGAAAGGGAGGAACCCAAGGGAGCACGTTGGCAGAAAGGGCTCCCTTGCCAACAACCTTGCTAGCAAGGTCTTCACTCCCTTGCCTGCTGGCACTGCTTTCTTTAGAAGAACATGCTATGTGTCAATGAAAAACAAGAACAACATAGGAACACCCTGTCTCTACAAAAACTTAAAACTTAGCTGGGTGTGGTGGCGAGCACCTGTGGTCCCAGCTGCTTGAGGCTGAAGTGGGAGGACCGCTTGAGCCCAGGTGGTCACAACTGCAGTGAGCCAAGAGCTACCATCATGATGCTGAATTCCAACCTTGGTAACAGAACAAGACCTTGTCTCAAAACAAAAAGCAACGAAAACCCAAAATGATGCACTCTAAGTTCTGTCCTATAAATTCCACTACCTTCATTTGTAAAGGTACGTCAAGGTGAAACTCAGGAGCTGCTTGCAGTCATGTGGACATACGCTTGACCTCAGCTCTGATCTGAAGCACGTCCTTCTGTCTCACTGCTTGCCAAGACTAAGCTAAACTTCAGAATAAAAATACTCCCCAAAATGTTGTACATTTTCAACTATTCACATTGTACCTTGAGTTTCTCTTGTATTGGAGGAAAAACGTGGTGTCATTTAAAGTGATATGTATCTTCAACGTGGGATGTAAGGTGATTCAGGTCCTTTGAGAAGACAAGCTTGCAACAATGACATAAATAATGTTGGAATCAAAATCACAGAACCTAAACACCAAATAGCGTAGGTTCAATCCGTGTCTCTAACAAGTATCTGGATAACTAAACTTTCTGCTTTACTTGGGTGTAAAGATCATGAAATGTAGTTTATAATTATTTGGGGAGAGAAAATAGAGAATTGGGGTAGTTATGTAAAATTCAAGATTAAAGAAAAGCAGTAGTATATAGCAGAAATATAAATTGGCTATTACCTTCAGTCATTTAGATCAGGGGTTGGCAGGTCTGTGCACCAAATCTGGTCCGTTGTTCTTGTAAATCAAGTTTTCTGGGTCCACAGCCATATGCACTTGCTATCACCCATGGCTGAGGGCAGAGTTGAGTGGTTGTGAGAGACCTTATGGCCTGCAGGAACTAAAATACTAGCTGGCACCTTGCACACAAAGTTTATGACCTGATTCGGGTAACTGCCTAAACTGTCCAATTCGCTTGTTCTAAAACAATCCAACAATATATCACACTTGTCTGAAGATTTGAGAACACGCATGCACCAGCCTAATCAGAAGAAAAGTCCAATTCCACCCAGAGGGTTACAAACTCTTCCCTTTTCCCTATAAAGAATTAAATGAATAAAACTGTGTGAGATTTTACTGGTATGTATCATATGTATGAGTCTTGATGAAAAGTTAAAAAATGTGTATTTATACAGATACATAATGTTACTTTTCCTTCCACGTTTAACTCATACACTGTTTTTGGACTTCTGGTTCACAAAATCTACATTTCTGCACCATGATTTTGAAGGCAAAATCCCAACTGCTGGGCTAGTGGTCAATTCTGAGGCGCCCAACATGTTCAGGAGGCAGTGTCAGGGAGCGTGTGCCTTACCTGGAGGGGTGTAGGTGTCCATGGAGATCTGCACGTCCAGGGACCTGCGTTTGGAAGGCATAGGCACCGGCCATCTTACGCTCTTTGGGTTTGGCCAGAGCCACCTGGACAGCTTCCGTGTGGACATCTGAAACAGAGAGCTCAGTCACTCAGGGCTCAGCTGAGGTCCCAGAGGCCAAGCTGCACCCTCCTCTCTGTCCCCACAACACGGTTCATCCACCTTCTGATACTCACCAACAGATGGGGGGGTGAGAAAAGAAAATCAGTGTTTACAATTCCAGTGAAGACATTAAAATTTATTCACAGACTTTTAATTATTCATTTTATTACCGCAGAATCCATATCCACAAGAAAACACTGGCTGTAAACTGCACTGAGATTTTTCTTTTTAGGGTGAATGGACCTTGATCTTTGGAGATTCTTTGTAGGTCACACGTTTGAGCCTCCAAATCCTTTCACTGTACCGCTGAGAGGCGTGTGCACGCCTCACACCCCAACTCACACAGCCATGGTCGCAGCTCAGCTCAACACCAGCCATGGGCCAGGACTGTGTTGGCTATGGATATGGTTTGGCTGTGTCCTCACCCAAATCTCAACTTGAATTGTACGCCCAGAATTCCCATATGTTGTGGGAGGGACCTAGGGAGAGGTCATTGAATCACTGGGGCCCATCTTTCCTGTGCTATTCTTGTGATAGTGAATAAGTCTCATGAGATCCGATGGTTTATCAGGGGTTTCCGCTTTTGCTTCTACCTCGTTTTCTCTTGCTGCTGACATGTAAGAAGTGCCTTTCGCCTCCCACCATGATTCTGAGGCCTCCCCAGCCATGCATTCCACACATTCACTGAATGCCTCCTCTGTAAGTCCCTATGGGCTGGGGATGCAGTGGTGATAAGGCAGACAGTCTCATGGCATCTCATGCAGGCCACTTCTTAAGGGATGAGACAGGTGATAGATGGAATTAAAGCAGAGACAGATGCAGCGGGAACTTCAAACTGTGAAGCCAGGGAAGAACCCTCTTAACACAAAATCAGAACAACAGGAATGAACCATACTGGCTGTCAAGATGAGAATCTTCGAGACACAGGCAAAAACCCGCTCAAAGGCCCTAAACTGTCAGTGAGAACGGTGTTAGCAGAATAAAACCACCACCACCACCACCAAAAATGGCCAGCGTAAGTGAAGAAGGGTTGGAGCAGTTTTCTCTGAAGCTGCGAGAATGATCCCACTGAAAGGGAATCAGACATGGCTTTCCGGCTTAAACGCCCCACGCTGCCACCTGAGACAGGACCCAGACCCGCAGCATCATGCCCACAAGCAGCTCATCGCACTGCTTGGTCTTGGTCAGCCTTTGTGCACACTTCTCTCTCTACCTAGATAAAGAGCCTGGTCATCTGGCCACTATTTCTAATTCCCAGGTCAAAAACCACAATGTGACTGACTTGGCTCATGGCCGAAAACTGAAGGGATCAATGAGGTGACAGTCCACTCACTTCCACAAATCGCTTTTTGTTTTACATATTCTCCGTTTTAAACTTTTTGGATGTAATTTCAAATACACAGAAAATCTGCAAGACCAGCGTAGTGAATTCCCACATAACTTACCAGGCTCAACTTTGGCCCAACTGCTCCTATCTTACATCACTGCTTTCCCCCCTTCCCCATGAATTTTCTAAGTCAAATGAAAATAAATTTCAGATACTATGTCCTTCCATACCTAAATGTTTCAATGTATTTCCTAAACACAAGGATATGCTCTCACATTCATTTTCCTCAAGATCAGGAAATTAAACTGTCATATACAAATTCACTTTTAAATGGTGCCATCTGCCTCCATAATTTTCTTACGTTGTCTTCCTATTTGAAGATCCAATCCAGGATCATGAATTGATTTGTCATGTGATTTTTACCCGTCCAGAATCCAAGTTTCTCAGCTTTTGTGTTTCTTGAAATTGCAAATGTTAAAGAATACAGTTCAGTTATTTTACAGCTTGTCCTTTATTTTGGTATCTTCCAGACTAGACTCAAGAGTATGCATTTTAGCAGGGACACGGCAGAGTCTGTCCTGTGTGACAATGTTAACATCGGCAACACAGTGAAGGTGGTGCTTAAGTTCCTCCAAAGCAAAGACGCTACTTCTCGCGTTGAAATTAAGATTTGGGAGGAGACACCATGACACTATGTGCATATTCTGTTTTCCATGAATTCTTCACTACTAGTTTTAGCATCCACTGATTTCCTGTCATTCCTTCTAAATCATTAGATCTTCCATATTCACTGAAAAATAATTATTTCATCTTTCAGCATTCATTTACATATGTTGATATGTACTCATGGAGTCTGGCTTGGTGGGTTATGATTCACAGTTACAGTGGTTTGTTGTGTTACTCAACTGGTTCCAGATCTGATACCTGATTCCCCAGCCCTTGGACCAAGGCTCCTTCTAGTGAAGAACGGTGTTTGGAAGCTAAGACTGGGCACCGGGTGCTGCTGGGCATTGCTGGCAAGCAGAACACACAACATGCCTGTACACACATGTACACTCACACCCATGCACAGGCACTTGTGTCCCTGTCTACATCCGTCAGGAGCCACCAGCTTATACTGGTACCTCCTGCTGCAACCAAATCCCACATGATCCATTCCAGGCTTTGGCCTTTTCTTATTTCTACCTCTCTTGCCAAGAAAGAAACCTGGCTCCTGTCACACTCAATATATTCACTAATTTATTAAGCTTATTTGCTTAAGCCTGGAGATACAGCAATGCTTTCAGAATTGCTATCTAATACCACTGTGAAAAAGCTATCGAGTTCAGTGTTCATTTGTAATTATTTTTTCATTGTTTTTTGGAAGGGAGGGAGCACAAAGTACACACAGTGAGATGTTCAGATCTTAAGTACACTTGGCGCGTTTTGATAAATGGAAATCTATTACCCTAATCAAATCTTTTGCCTCAAAGTTCCCACAAGTCCCCTCCCAGTCTGCACAGGCACCACGCGGCTCTGGTGCCCGTGCAGCCGGGGCCTGGGGGCGGATCCTCGGGCTCAGAGTGCCCAGTCCCTCAGGCCCTCTGTGTGTCCCCTTACTCCCTGCTCCCTGGCGTTAATGCCCTCCATCCTCGATTTCCTGATAGGCAAAAGGGGGTTAATTCTAAGAGTGCTAACCGAACTGGATCACTTAACACAGCCTCCGGCCCAGAATACCCCTTGATCAATGACAGGTATTGCTGCGCTGTTACCATTGCGTTGGGTCCAGATTTCCTGTGAGCCCTTTAGGCTCTTTGCCGTAAAGACCACTCAATGGTCCGGTCCAGGCCTGTCTGTGGCAGACGGACACGTGAGTGGCCAATGCACACGTGTGATGCTGAATGGGATCGTGCAAAGCTGGCCCTGCGTATTTTGGTCAACGTAAGGAAAAAGCCGCCCATGCTTGCTTGCTGCCGCCCTGCGGTGTCCAGAAGGAGCCGCTTAAAGGCAAGTGCGCCGCACCTACCTTCTTGGAAGGAGATGGCAAGACTAGATTGGCTGGAGCTGGGAAGTTGTGCGCTACAAATCAGGGCTGAGTAACCCAGGCAAGGCATCACTCGAAACACATGCTGGAGGGCAGCTAATCCGACCTGACCGTCCACCTCCAGGGTCAGCCACCGGGTTCCTCTTGATGTGTCAGCCTGATCACCCCTCACAGAATAAATGAGCCTTTGACTTCAGCCTGTCCTAGGTACAACACACGACTCCCACCTCCCACGTCTTGAACCAGCCTGTTCCGGGGATTGCTGTGGAGGTAGAGGAGCAGGCCCAAGACATCTAGTGGCATTTCCTGGCAAGGACACTCACCATGCTTGACCATAAAACTAGAGGTCAATTGGTTTTTCGGAGGGACTGTAATTTACTTGTGGCACGCATGGATACTGATTGACCCAGGGAGGTGCACGGAGGAGGCTGAAGGAAAACCCGTCGTGACTGCGCCAGGCATTCCCGCACACACGGACATCTTCAGACTCCGGCGGCGTCCTAGTCTTACAATCAAACGGAAGCCCAGAGAAACTAGGGAGCTTGTCCAAGACCAGCAACAAGTATGTGGGGCAGCTGGCATTCAACTAAGTCCTTCCCTGGATCCATCCGCGCTTCTCCCCGCCCCCACTCCCACCAGCCCGCCATGGCCCCCGATAGACACAGCAGGTCTGAACATCTGGCACCCCAAAAGCAGAGTAGGGAGCAGAGCAGGCTTCCCCAGTGGAACTCACATGCAGCCCACTCCCCTTCTTGCCGAATGCCTTGGGACTCTGTGCGGTAAGGTCTGCAGATGTGGCCTCACTCTGCGCCAGGAGATCGGGGGTGGCAGGCAGCGTTTTGGAGAGTGCTCCTCCAGACAGGAGACAGGCATCTGACAGGACTCGCCGGCTGATCCATGAGACACAGGACACCTGAGAGAAGGGCCGACAAACCCCACAAAGTCGCTCCTAGCCTGGAGGAGCTCCTGGCGGGCTCCTCCCAGCCCACGCTTCCGACAAGTCTTGCTGCAGCCTGTGGCGCTCGTCAGGCGCGAGGAAGTTTCCCAGGGCAGGAGCTCTCGTTGCACAGCAAAAGCGGCACAGGTGATGCAGCAGGGCGTACTTCAGCCCAGGGCTCAGGAACCACGGGGTGCAGCGCAGGCCTGCAGCAAACCAGACACATCAGAAGCCAAGCTCCCACCTTTTACATTCAGTGACATTAAACGGAGGGAGTTATCTGTAGCAATGGTCCTCCTGGGGGACCCGTACAGCACGCATGACCACCGACACTGACCACGAGTCCTTCCTAGGTCCTGGGGGCTACCCGACTTCACACGCACCGTTCCATGCACAAATCTATGCGGGGCAGTTGTTAGCCCCAGCTTAGAGATGAGGAAAATGCTGCTGGAAAAGCTAAGTGAGAAAATCAGACTTCAGCACACCTGCCATCTCCAAGACCCCTACTATTCTATGTGCTAGGGTCTCAAGGGTTGGGTGTGTGGCATTTTAAGTGACTAATCATAGGCGGTTTTCTTCTCTCCTACACTTGTTTAGCCTGAAACGTGCACGTACACGCTCTGCTGCAGGTGCACTGCCGTATGTGGACCAGCAACGCTCTTTCCTGCCTCGGGTTCTCCTCTCTGCCTTCCGGAAAGCTCTCGCCTGCTTTACAGCCATGCCAGGTAGGCCTGGTCAGCCGGACAGTCAAATTCCTACAGTGTCAGAGCTAAGTGCTGGCTGAGACTTTAACAGCGAAGACAGCGGAGTAATGGGGATAAACTGAATAAAGCTGTATTGAACGCAGATGAAAGTCTAGAAGCAAAAGAAGCTGACACCCCTAAGAGAGCAGGCGATTGCCTCTCACTATGATGTTAATAGCAGCTTGCTGTTTCCAGTGCCTCCGTGTGCCAGGGTTTCCAGTCAGCGTTTGTATCTGCTCCTGGGCTACCTGATCAAAGCTCTGCAGAGATCAGGGATATCTAAATTGACCCAGTATCTGCAGCCTGGCTGCTCAGATGCCATGGTGTGGAACGGCCACGACATCGCTTAGTCATACCGGGCACAAGCATGTCACTTGCCACTCCTGTCTTTCTATTTCATCAAACCTTCTTTTCTCCTGTATATTGACCATAGCAAAGTCTTTAGCCTTCAAGATGCATTTGAAACATCAACTTGCTTTGTTCAAGAGGTTTAAGACACACTTACGTCTTTCTTGCCATGCTCAACACACTGGTGTTTCTGGAACAAAAGCCTTGGCCTGCCCCAGTGAACATTCACACTGAGCATACTGTCTCGAGGCTGCTTGGCCAGCCAGCAGGGGGCAGGAGAGAGCCGCAGGGGCCGCGTGGGGTCCCTGCAAACCCGCCTCACTCCCTCAATCAAGCGCGGTGCCTCCTGCCAATCCAGCGGCTTCCTCCAAGGGGAAGAGGCCTCTTCAGCTGTCACCGCACTGATTTCAGGCGGCTCAGCCAATGAGGCAACAGATTCAACAGAGTCCCATGTTGTTAAACAAAAACTTCTGTTACCAGGCAACCTTAAGGTCAGATTCAACGTAAAATAACCAACAACATTGTTTCCAAACCAACATGCTACTAGTGCCTTATCCTTCAATGCTGCTTAAACACGGAAAAGTATGAGGAAAAAAGAGCATGGCACTTACTTCTTAAAAAGTAACCCCTCTTCCAGGTTCATTTTACCCATATCATAAAGACTTAGAACTGTAGATTCCCTACAGGAACGTGGAATGGGGGTGGATACCCACGCTGACCCAGCCTCCCCCCAGGTCAGTCACCCCCCCACCACGGGGTTTACACCCCTCCAAGCCCTGTCACCTCATTGAGGAAAGGTGGTGTCTCTGAGCTCTCTTCGCAGGAAGCACCCAAACGGGAGCTAGAGACACAGACACACCCACAACTGCTTTGAAATCCTGAATATATTTAAGGATTTCATTATTAGTTTTTTAAAACGGTAAGAACAAAGTAAGCCTGGTTTTAACCTCTCTGCCACAATAACACCGTGTACATCTGTCTTTTACTGTTTGTTCCTTCTCCAGCAGCTCCTGCCTGGCTGGCCGACTGCAGAAGAAGAGACTCTGGTACTCCCGGGAGGCCCTCGGTAAAAGCGTGAACAGCACGATCACGTCTCAGGACGCGGCACATGTTAGGGTCGCCCACAGACCGCCATTCCCAATGCCTAGAAGGCACTGAACGAGCCTCATGCTCCTTGTAAATGTCAACCTTCCTAAGCTATGTTGTGTTGAAAATTTTTAACTGCAGTCCACACATACTTCTTTGTTTGTGTCTTGCTTTTATCCTAGACGAATATTTTTACGGAAAATTAAGCTTGCAAGGTTGAAGGGTTTTCTGAAAGTCGACTCCTAATCCTGGAAGGAAAAAAAAAATGGGCCAGATGTGGTGCTCACGCCTGTAATCCCAGCAGTTTGGGAGGTTGAGGCCAGCAGATTGCTTGAGCCCAGGAGCTTGAGACTAGCCTGGAAAACATGGCAAGACCCTGTCTCTACTAAAAATACCAAAAAAAAAAAAAAAAAAAAGAAAGAAAAGAAAAGAAAAAAAGAAAAGATGGATTTGGTGACATGTGTCTAGTCCCAGCTACTCAGAAGCTGAGGTGGGAGGATCACCTGAGCCCAGGATGTGAAGGCTGCAGTCAGCCAAGATTTGCATCACTGCACTGAAGCTTGGGCGACAGAGGGAAAACACCGTCTCAAAAAAACAAAAAGTAAAAACAACTGTATAAATAATCATAGAAGGGAGCTGGCCGGGCGCGGTGACTCACACCTGTAATCCCAGCACTTTGAGAGGTCGGGGTGGGCAGATCACCTGAGGTCAGGAGCTTGAGGCCAGCCTGGCCAATATGGCAAAACCTCATCTCTAATAAAAATACAAAAATTAGTGGGGCATGGTGGTGGGTGCTTGTAATCCCAGCTACTGGGGAGGCTGAGGCAGGAGAATCACTTCAACCCGGGAGGCGGAAGTTGCAGTGGGCTGAGATTTGCACCAGTGCACTCCAGCCTGGGCAACAAGAGCGAGAGTCCACTTCAAAAATAAAAATAGGCTGGGCGCGGTGGCTCAAGCCTGTAATCCCAGCACTTTGGGAGGCCGAGAAGGGCGGATCACTAGGTCAGGAGATCGAGACCATCCTGGCTAACACGGTGAAACCCCATCTCTACTAAAAATACAAAAAAATAGCTGGGCGATGTGGCGGGAGCCTCTAGTCCCAGCTACCGGTAGGTTGAGGCAGGAGAATGGCATAAACCCGGGAGGCGGAGCTTGCAGTGAGCCGAGATCCGGCCACTGCGCTCCAGCCTGGGCAACAGAGCCAGACTCCGTCTCAAAAATAAATAAATAAATAAAAAATAAAAATAAAAATGGAGGGAGCTAATATTTTTCATTTATGGGAAGGGAGAAGAACATTCAGTATCTGTACCTCTCACGCACACATCTGCAGTGGTGCCCTAAAGTATTCAAGACACACGTTCCTACAAAGATAGCTGAAAACTACTCACCAAGTTACATGCTAAAAGCACATGCATTGTAAGAATGCTACATGATATTTTTTAAGCATCTGTATCCAATACTTTAGCATACTGGCAGTTTTCCCTTCAGGTGCTGTATACCTAAATTATTACATGTTTAGTCATTCATTTTAGAATTTATGACTTGCTTTAGACAAAAAATATATTTAAACATAGCTACTAAATTAATGACTTAGAGGAAAAGTTACTAAGTTAACTTGGAAGTTAAACTTTGCAAACTGAATTTGTTGGACCTCATGCAAGCTAGATGATCAGTTTTTAAAATTATTTGTTGTGTGTTTCCATTGAGGATGGAAATCTCTTTACTCTCATCCACTGTGTACACTGCAACCAGTGCCTCTTGTCTACCACGCCACACTGCAGCCTGCAATTCACCCTGTACCACGCTTTCCACACCTTACCTGAAAGTCTCTAAGTATAACCAAGAAGGAAATGAAAAGCAGATAAATGACCTCCACCCCCACATCCAGCATGCAAATGTTAAACATTCATCATAGTAAAACCAAAAA
>NW_022681456.1:120737658-120816816 GCF_009764315.1 Trachypithecus francoisi | reverse complement strand
AGAGCCTCAGTGAGGGCCGCGGATCGATCTATGGTCCCTAGTTTGAGGAGGGAGGTGGCAATCTGCCCTTTCTTCTAAAATGGATATGTTAAATCACAAAGGACATTTACTTGATTTTGAGCACTTGGGACTCCCCTGGGGTTCACTGGTATTGCAAGGTCAGGACTGGGGATCTCCTGCTGGAGAGGCCCCCAGCGTGCCCAGCGCAGGGTCCTGAGCACGTTGCTGCAGGACAGAAGCCCTGCACTTTGTCCAAACTCCAGCAGCCCTCACTCTGGGAAGAACTGGCTGCTTCAGAAATGAGGTCTATGCTCTGAAGCCCACAGTCAGCAGACCAGCAAAGGTCAGCACAGACGACCTTACATGAATCATTCATTTAACAAGCATTCATGGAATACACACTCCGTGCAGTTGGAACTTAGAGTGGAAGGCCATCAGCTCACTGTTGTCTGAGCAGAGCTTAGTCTCTGGCTCCCTGTTGTAGTCTCCGCTCCTAGGAGGTGCACGGTGAGTGTTGGGGAACCCTCCACAGGCACAGTTGCCAACAAAGACCCTCCCAAGGGCGTCAGCCCTGGGCCCTGAGCTCTGAAGAGGAGGAAGGCATTCCTAGGGCCGACTTCCTTCTGGATACTGAGCTCTGCACAGAGAGAAACTCTTCCACATTCACTGCAGTAAAGTTCATAAAACAAATAACACTTTAGAGACTGGGGCCTGCATTCCCCAGAATTTCCATGGCCACAGGTGGTGGCTGCACCATGCGACTGGAGTCTGCTTTCCCAGAATTCTGTGGCTGCAGGTGGTGTCTGCATCACGCAACTGGTGTCTATGTTCCCTGGAATTTCCGTGGCCATAGGTGGTGGCTGTACCATGTGAATGAGGGTCTGTGTTCCCTGGAATTTCTGTGGTCGCAGATGGTGGCTGTACCATGCAACTGGGGCCTGCATTCCCTGGAAATTCCGTGGCCACAGGCGGTGGCTGCACCATGCTCAGGTCCCGTCTCAGGAGTTGGTGCCATTCTCTCTGTTACTCCCTCACCTGACACAGAGCGGCAGTTCCTGGCCTTATCACTCCCAGGAAACACACAGGCATCTGTTTTGGATCCTTGTTTTATTTCCCCATCATCTTTGTCATCAAAGGGAAATTCACATTCCTATGAAGCTGAAAATGGTGTGGGGCCCCCTGGTGGTCTTTCCAAGGCATTATCAGCAGGTAAACTAGACCTTATGGGCCAGTGTACCTGAAATGAAACAGAAAGGTAAGTCGTGTCACTAAGCTTTACTGGGAGATTCAGGGTCTTTGTCAGTGACAGAATCATCCAAAGTAAGTTGTTTGTTCACTGCAGATCCACACGGTTAGCTGTGTCAGGATTAAACTTACCCAGTGTCGACAGAGTGTAGCTTAATCCTCACAGAAGGGTGTCAAGTACGTTGAAGAACAGCTGCCGAGCCTGCTATTGTTGGGAGAGGGGCAGGTGCGTCTCTCGCTTAGCCCAGTGCTGAAGGAGGCCGGGCTCACGTCAGGCCATGTGAGCGGGTTGGATTTTTAGCACGCTGGGACGATAAAGCACAAACATCTATTTTTAACTTATGGGTGACCATCTTCTGTACTGCTTGAGTCTCTGTGGACCTTTCTCTGTTTCCTTCCTAAGGAGTCTGTGCCAGGGTCCCAGGCGTTCTCTGGGCTGTACCTCCGCGCCTGCCCACTCGGGAGCCTCCTCCTGGTGGCTGTGGGACTGGGCTGGGCCCACACTGTCAGCATCGTCCGGGGTAAGCAAGCCCGTCCCTCTGCACCTCAGTGTCCCCAGCTGCTGAACAGGGCTAATCAACTGACCGTCAGGATTAATGGGGTTCAGATGCGCTCATCTCATAGCCCTGCTTGGTAAACAGCCACTTCCACTCTGTCCTCCAAAGTGCTACTCTAGACTTTTTCTTTACCTCCACTTAGCCAGGTGATTCGAGGTGACAGTGACTGTCAAGAGGGACGTACAGAGGAAATCAGTGGAAGAGAGCTCGAGGAGCAGACATGGGTGCAGGGAACACAGTACGGGGAGCACGGGTGCAGGGAGCATAGGCATGGGGAGGATAGATAGGTGTGGGGAGCGTGGGTGTGGGAATCGTGGGTGTGGGGAGCACGGGTGTGAGGAGCACAGGGGTGGGGAGCACGGGTGCGGGGAGCATGGGTGCGGGGAGTACGGGGGCCGGGAGCACAGGGTATGGAGAGCATGTGTGTGCTTGCTCTGCTCTGACAGATGCTACCGAGCATGTACTCTGTTCTCAGATGGGTCAGAGCCTCAATGCCTCTTTTTTAAAAAAATCTTTCTTTTTTAAAGATAGGACTTCCTCTTCCTGGTGGCCCCTTTTAGTCGATACTCTTTTAAGCCTGCTTTTCCAGAGGAAAGCTAGGAAGGATGGCCTCTGTAGGTTCCAGTCTGGCATATCTGGAAGAATGGCCTGTTTTAGGGTTGAGTCTGGCGTATCTGGGGACATCTTTGAACCTCTGCTTAGAGTCCCAGAGCCACCTGTAGAGGATCCCCAAATGTCTGCTGGGACTTTCCCCTCTGCTCGGGGATGATGAAGAGACGAACTTCACCCTGCCACGACCTCTGGGGTCCTCCTTCCTGGAGGGTAGTGCCTTGGTGGCCAGTGTGTGTAGGAGGCTGGGCTGGCACCTTCGGGCTATGTTTTGCAGCGGGGGCTCGTGACATGGGGCATTCTTGTGTTCTGCATCGGGACTGGTGACGTGGGGCATCGTCGTGCACTGTGGACCACATGGGGTGCACAAGAGCCAGACAACTCCTGGAATTCGGAGCCTGGCTGTCTCAGGTCACCCACATGTCTGTGGCACTTCTGGGGGATTGTGGGGACCGTACGAGTGTGTGTCCCCACCCTCACTGGCTGGACACCTGTGCCAGGCTGGAGCTTTATGTGTCACCATCCCCTGTTTCGAGTTGTGTGAATATTTATTTTCATTACCTACTCTCATAAGCTTTCCTTTTTTAAAAAAAATTCAGAGACAGACTTTGAAGTCCCCTGGCCCCACCCTCTGTGGACCTAATGGTATTGCAGAAATTATGGCTTCAATTATGTGTAATAACTGGGGTTACTTTATTTTTTTATTTTTTTATTTTTTTGAGGCGGAGTCTCGCTCTGTCGCCCAGACTGGAGTGCAGTGGCTCAATCTCGGCTCACTACAAGCTCCGCCTCCCGGGTTCACGCCATTCTCCTGCCTCAGCCTCCCCAGTAGCTGGGACTAAAGGCGCCCGCCACCTCGCCCGGCTAGTTTTTTGTATTTTTAGTAGAGACGGGGTTTCACCATGTTAGCCAGGATGGTCTCGATCTCCTGACCTCGTGATCCGCCCGTCTCGGCCTCCCAAAGTGCTGGGGTTACAGACTTGAGTCACCGCGCCGGCCAACTTTAAAAGTCATGTAAAGGAACAAGGGGGAGTGGCCATTTCAAGCGGTACATCGTGCTGGATTCTTAAGTGAACATTATCAGGCTTTCAACACATTTTCTCTTTTTATTGACTTTGGAGAATATAATGGATGCTCAGAAGCTGTTGGAGTTTAGTAACAGGAAGTCATCCTTAAGGAACTATTTAAGCAAGGGGACAGTTGGAATAAATGTAAGTTATGAACACACACTTATTCCAAACCAGAGAAATAAAAGCATCCACTGGGCTGGGGTTGAAACTTGGTTGCTAGTGTGTCTTTCCTGCCCACAGTGACTGTGGCAGTGCTGTGGGCAGGAAATTCTGGAAAGAAGACTTGGTGCCAGTGGTAGTTTTTGTGACGATTCATTTGCTTTCAGCTCAAGTGACTATAGTCTTACTTGCAAATGGCTAGGTCTCCCCAATGGACCACGACATTGACATAGGACAAATGAGAAATGGCCCTTGGGTTTTTAACAAGTATTATTTTTAATGGACACGTTATGGTACATATCCATGGGATACAGTGTGATATTTCAATCCATGTTTATCATGTGTAATTAGCAAATGAGGGTAATTAGCATGTCCATCTTCTCAAACATTTGTCATTTCTGAATGCTGGGAATATTTAAAATCCTCTCTTCTAGCTGCTTGAAAATATACAATAAATTATAAACTATAGTCACCCTACAAGGCTATAGCACACTAAACCTCATTTTTACTATCTAGATGTAATTTTGGATCCATTAGCCAACCTCTCCCTTTCTGCCCTCCCGCCGCCCTTTCCTGTCTCTAGATTTCACTGTTCTACCTTCAGAGGGTAGAATATCATTTTCCTCATAGAGATCTTTAACCCTCTTGGTTAGACTTCCTCTGAGGTATTTTTAGTTTTATTTTGATATTTTTGTAGCTAAATTGGGTTGCTTTCTTGATTTCTTTTTCCGCTGGCTCATTGTTAGTCTATAGAAATGTTACTGAGTTTTATATGTTTATTTTGTATTCTGCAACTTTACTGAATTTGTTTATCGGTTCAAAGGGATTTTTGCTGGAGTCTTTTTTTTTTTTTTAATATATAAGAGCATATTGTCTGAAAACAGACAATTAGAGTTCCTCCTTTCCACTTTGGGTGCCCTTGGTTTCTTTCTCTTGCCTGACTGCTCTTGACTAGGACGTTCAGTGCTGTGTTGGATAGGAGTGGCACAAGTGGGCGTCCTTGTCTTGTTACAGATGTCAGAGAAAAAGCTCTTAGTGGTTCCCCATTCACCATTATGTTAGCTGTGGGTTTGTCACATATGGCCCTTATTGTGTTGAGGTATGTTTCCTTCAGTGCCTAGTTTGTTGAGACTTTTTATCATGAAGCAGCATTGAATTTTATCAAAAGCTTTTTCTGTATCTATCGAAATGACATGGTTTTGTCCTTAATTCTGTTGATGTGATGTAGTGTGTCTATTGATTTGTGTTTATTGAGCAATCCTTGCATCCTGGGGTAAATCCCACTTGATCATGGTGTATAATCTTTTTGATTTCCTGTTGCATTCAGTTTGTTAGTATTTTGTTGAGGATTTTTGCATCTGTGTTCATCAGGGGTAGTGACGTATAGTTTTCTCTTTTTGTTGTGTCCTTGTCTTATTTTGGTATCAGGGTAATGCTGACTTTGAAGAATGAACTTGGCAGAATTCTCTCCTCTTCAATATTTTTGGAATAGTTTGAGAAGAATTGAAATAAAAATGTGTAGAATTCAGCTGTGAAGCCACCTAGTTCTGGGATTTTCTTTGTTGGGAGACTTTATTATAACATAGTCATACATGTTACTCATTATTGGTCTGTTTAGGATTTCCGTTTCTTCTGGTTCCATCTTGGTAAGTTGTACATGTCCAGGAATTGATCCATTTCCTCTAGGTTTTCCAATCTGTTGATACAGTTGTTAAAAATAGTCTCTAATGATCCCTTGTATTTCTGTGGTATCAAATGTAATTCTCCTTTTCTGTTTCTAATTTTATTTATTGGAATTTCTTTTTTTTCTTAGTGTAGCTAATGGTTTGACTATTTTATTTATCTTTTCAAAAAAACAGCATTTTTTTCTTCATCTTTCATATTTGTTAGTTTCAATATGATTTACTTCCTCTTTGATCTTTGTTATTTCTTTTCTTCTATCACTTTTGGATTTGATTTGTTCTTGCTCTTCTAGCTCATTGCAGTTCATTGTTAGGTTGTTTATTTTAAATCTGTTTTTTAAATGTAGGAGTTTATTGCTTTAAACTTTCCTCTTAATACTGCTTTTGCTGTATACCATAGGCGTTGATATGTTGTGTTTCTGTTTTCAATTATTTCAAGAAGTTTTTTAAATTTCCTTCTTAATTTCTTCATTGACCCATTGGCTATTCAAGGGCACATTGTTTAATTTCTATGTATTTATACAGTTTTGAAAGTTCTCCTTGTTGATTTGTTTTCTGTTTGTTTGTTTGTTTATTAAACTTTATGTTCTAGGGTACATGTGCACAATGTGCAGGTTTGCTACATATGTATACATGTTCCAAGTTGGCGTGCTGCACCCATTAACTCGTCATTTACATTAGGTATATCTCGTAATGCTATCCTTTCCCCCTTCCTTCACACAACAGGCCCCGTGTGTGATGTTCCCCTTCCTGTGTCCAAGTGTTCTCACTATTCATTTCCCACCTATGAATGAGAACATGCGGTGTTTGGTTTTCTGTCCTTGTGATAGTTTGCTGAGAATGATGGTTTCCAGCTGCATCCATGTCCCTACAAAGAACATGAACTCATCCTTTTTTATGGCTGTATAGTATGCCATGGTGTATATGTGCCACATTTTCTTAATCCAGTCTGTCATTGATGGACATTTGGGTTGGTTCCAAGTCTTTGCTATTGTGAATAGTGCCGCAATAAACATACATGTGCATGTGTCTTTATAGCAGCATGATTTATAATCCTTTGGGTATATACCCAGAAATAGGATTGCTGGGTCAAATGGTATTTCTAGTTCTAGATCCTTGAGGAATCGCCACACTGTCTTCCACAATGGTTGAACTAGTTGACAGTCCCACCAACAGTGTAAATGTGTTCCTATTTCTCCGCATCCTCTCCAGCACCTGTTGTTTCCTGACTTTTTAATGATCGCCATTCTAACTGATGTGAGATGGTATCTCATTGTGGTTTTGATTTGCATTTCTCTGATGGCGAGTGATTATGAGCATTTTTCATGTGTCTATTGGCTGCATAAATGTCTTCTTTTGAGAAGTACTTCCTGTTGTTGATATATAGCTTTATTCTGTTACAGTCTGAGAATATCCTGGATGTTATTTCAATTTTAAAAAAATGTATTGAGACTTCTTTTGTAGCCTAGCATGTGGTTGATTCTAGAGAATGTTCCATGTGCTGAGAAGAAGAATGTGCATTTTGTATCTGTTGGATGAAACGTTCTGTAAATGTCTGTTAGGTCCATTTGGTCTACACTGTACTTTCAACTTGATATTTTGTTGTTATTTTCTGTCTAGATGATCTCCAGTGCTGACAGTGGGGTTTTGAAGCCCCTACTATTGTTGTGTTGGTCTCTCCCTCTCACTCTCTCTCTCTCTCTATATATATGTGTGTGTGTGTGTGTTTGTGTGTGTGTATATATATGTGTGTGTATATATATATTTGAGACGGAGTTTTGCTCTTGTTGCCTAGGCTGGAGTGCAGAGGTGCAATCTCAACTCTTTGCAACCTCCACCTCCCGAGTTCAAGTGATTCTTCTGCCTCAGCCTCCCAAGTAGCTGGGATTACAGGCATGTGCCACCATGCTGGGCTCATTTTTTGTATTAGTAGAGACAGGGTTTCACCATGTTGGCCAGGCTGGTCTTGAACTGCTGACCTCAGGTGATCCACCTGCCTCCACCCCCCAAAGTGCTGGGATTACAGGCGTGCAGCACCACGCCAGACCTCTCTCTCTATTTAGATCTACTAATATTTGCTTATATATCTGGGTGCTTTTTTGTTGGGTGCACATATACTCGTAATGTTATATCCTCTTGCTATGTTGATCTCTTTATTACATAATTACCTTTTTGTCTCCTTTTTACAGTTTTTGACTTAAATTGTGATTGGTCTGAAATAAATATAGCTACTCTTGCTCATTTTGAGTTCCATTAATGTGGAACATGTTTTTCCATCCCTTTACATTTAGTCTATGTGTGTCTTTACGGCTGAATGAGTTTTTTGTAGGCAGCATATAGTTGGTTTTTCTTGTTTTAAATCCACTCAGCCCGTCTATATCTTTTAATTGGGAAGCTTGGGTTATTGTGCTATTGATATCACAGTCCAGACGTTAAGATTTTCTCACTTAAGTTATTTGTACACAAATTAATCTGAAGAGAGTAGAGTTTTTCTTTTGTCCTTTTGAAGATAGTAATGCATTATTTTGATTTCATGCAAGTGAGGGACTCACTATGCCTGTTGGAATTTTAGAATTTCTTTCCTGTTATTAGGAACAGCAATGATCTGTAATGGGTTCCTGGAATCATCCAGTGATGGTGAATATCTTAAAAGTTTCCTTTCATGTCTCATTTTCTCTTTCTTCCCTAGTAGCCATGCACCCGGGCAGGAGATGGCCTTACATTTCCTTGGTTTCTTGATGATTTCTTAGGTTTAGTGTTTGACACAGTTCGGATTCTGGATAAAATCAGCCCTTCTGGGAAGTGTGTAAGTCAAACAAGGACTTTCTGGTGGCGTTATACAGGTTTCCCATGCCCCATGAGTACAGGAATAGCTCTCTGGGGAAGGAGTATGGGCACTTGATGGCAGGGAGCCATTCTTGGATGGTCCCATCGTTCTGCAGGAATTCTCATGCAGGGAGAAGAAGCACACGGTGACTGAGCTGGTAGGGATTCTGCTGATAGTTTTGATCGTTATGATTTGCTCCTGAAAGGTGATGTGGAATGAAGTGCAATATTTAGAATGCTGACATTCCTTGAAACAAAGATATAGAAAAAATCTTATAATTGCAGGTGCCTTGTAGTTTTCAGCTGCTCTCATGTGGATCCTTTTTCGTCCTTCTGAAATGCTTTCCCAGAAGAAAGCATTGTTCTCTTTATATAGATGAGGAGCCTGGGTTTCAAATGATTAAGAATTCATCACAGGCATTGGAATCTTTGGTTTCCTGGAACATTTCTATTCAAGTATAGACCACATGGCCTCTAAAGGCTGGCTCACTCTTTTTTTTTGTTTGTTTCGTTTTTTGAGACGGAGGCTCGCTGTATTGCCCAGGCTGGAGTGCGGTGGCCAGATCTCAGCTCAGTGTAAGCTCCGCCTTCCGGGTTTATGCCATTCTCCTGCCTCAGCCTCCCAAGTAGTTGGGAATACAGGCGCCCGCCACCTCGCCCGGCTAGTTTTTTGTATTTTCTTTTAGTGGAAATGGAGTTTCACCATGTTAGCCAGGAAGATCTCGATCTCTTGACCTCATGATCTGCCCATCTCGGCCTCCCAAAGTGCTGGGATTCCAGGTTTGAGCCACCGCGCCCGGCTGGCTCACTCTTAACACCATGATTGGGGATCCAGCCTCACCTCTGGAGTGGGTGGCAGGAACTCCACAGCCATCCTGGGTGCTCTGGGGTGGGGTGGCTGAGCTGTGGCAGCCCCTCCCAGCTGAGCAGCAAGGCGGGGGAAAGCTCATTCCATTCCCCTTGGTTCTAACCAGGTAGAGGTTTACACTGCACATTTCCTTAGCTGGGAACCTTTAGAACTTTACATTTAACGTCTAATCTGTGATCCAGGGGGTAGATACATGGGTAGTCACTGTACAATTCCTACATTTTTTGTATATTAAAATTTTTTTTATGTGTCATGGATGACAAAAGAAATGCAACCCCTTTGAGTTAGTTTTTCTGTGCAGCGTCTTCTAGAATCAGGAGGCTGGCCAGGGTTTAGTTTCATCAGAAATCTTAATCTTTCTGATGAAGAGATGGCATTATTAAACTCTTGATTGTGTGGTTTCCGGGAAAGAAATATTCTAAATGAGTTCCAGGAATCACCTCTGTGGCATTTCTACAGGAAAAGTGACCACTCTTGAAGCTTCACTGTCACTAACAAGAATGATTGTGATGGTTTCTGAGCAGTCTCCAGCCAATCTTGAGTTCTTTTATGCAGAGTGCTTTTATTCCAAGTGAGGTGCCCTTCTGTTTAATGGTGACCTCCAGTTACTACAGGGATTGTAGCTGCATTTGATGGACGTGAACCTGCTCATCTCTGGCTCCCCAGCTTCACCTCTGGGGTGGATGGAAGGAGCTCCACAGCCATCCTGAGTGCTCTGGGGTGGGAAGTCCCTAGTGGGAGTGGACGGTGCATGGCCGGGACGTTCCTGTCCCACGTTCCACACTGGTGTGTGCTCGTCTCTGCCTTGTTTCCTCCGTTCGTGCGTCTGTGGCCTATTTTCTCCGTGCGTGCCTCAGTGGCGCGTTTCCTCCATTCGTGGGTCTCTGGCCTGTTTTCTCCAAGCGTGCCTCTGTCGCGTTTCCTCCATCCATGCGTCTGTGGCATTTCTTCCGTCCGCGCGTCAGTGGCGTTTCCTTCGTCCGTGCGTCTGTGGCGTTTTCTCCATGTGTGCGTCTGTGGCGCTTTTCCTCCCTCCGTGGGTTTGTGGTGCTTTTCTTCCCTCCGTGCGTCTGCGGTGCTTTTCTTCCCTCCGTGCGTCTTTGGTCTGTTTCCTTCGTCCATGCGTCTGTGGTGTTTTCTCCGTCTGTGGATCTGTGACGTTTCCTCTGTGAGTCTGTGACCTGCTTTCTCCGTCCACGCTGAAGGTCCTCGCTTCTCTCTAGTCACCACTTACTGATCGCTCCCTGTGTGCTGAGCCTGTGTCAGGCGTGTGGCATGTGTCATCTGTGTGGCAGGGGTTGCGTGACACACAGGGACACACGCTTGGGAGCCGTAGTGATGGGGTCATAGCCACGCAGCTCAGCCCTCGGTCTGAGGGGCTTGGTGCCCATCCAGCTCTTCCGAAGCAGCCTCGGGGCAGATCCCAGCTCTGCTTTCTCTCCTCGAGGCACCTCATGAAGTAAATTAAGCAAATCTAACGTAGGAAACAGTTGTGAAATGAGACCTGGTTTCGGGTGTGTGTGGTCATTTCTCTTTACATGTTTACTTCATGTACCCCAAATGATATACTTTTCCACCTGGTATAACAATTAATTACCAGCCATTACTGGTACAAAATTCCATAAAGGATATTTGAGGAGGGCATAGCCTCAAAAACATGCTTTATTTTCACAGCTGTGATTTGCATGATAAACCTGTCAGGACTGTGACTTTCTTTTGTTATCTTATTTTTATTTTTAGACCCTTGAGAGAAAGTTATTTAGTGATTACTTATCATTGTGAAAATAATCTAATGGTTAGAGAATCTCATTAGAACAAGTATTATATTTTCTGTTCCTTATGTCAATGAAATCATCTTAATCCAGGCCGATGTTGGCAGGAATGGTCACGTTTAAAACGGGTAATATGTTTATGTGCTGTGTGGACCTTCCCCATATCGTCTCTGGAACATTCCAGAACTTCCATCTCAATTCTCACTTGTTGACACCCTACCTTGTTTTGTGATTATTCTTGTTTGCATCAGAATTTTGAATCCACATACCTGAGATGATACCTACGTATGCATGTACACATGCATGTGTGTGCCTGTGTGTATGTGTGTGTACGCGTGTCCATGTGCAGGTGTATATGCATGTATGTGTGCATGCGTACATGTGTATATGTGTTTGTGTATGTGCGTATATGCGTGTGTATGCATGTCTGTGCATACGCGTGCATGCATATGTATGCACACATGTGTACATGTGCGTGCACGTGCATACACGTGTATGTGTGTGTGCACACATGCACACGCTTGTGTGCATGTTTAGGTATGTGTATGCATGTGTATGCATGTGTGTGCACACAGATATACCTTTTCCTTTCATAGAGGCTGTTTTGAGTATTGCTGTTAGGCAGTGACAACTTTCCGTTTCCTCAGTCAGAAAATGGGTAGCTCATTATTAATAAAGATGAGCATCCAATATCAGGAATCCCTAAAGACAATTGAAATTGTCATATTAAATCAATAAATTCCGAAACACAGATAGTGTTCTGTACTATGTGTTCACATTGAACTTTCTTATAAAAATCGGTGTGAATGTTTCCCACTTATCAGAAATCACATGACTAGTTTAAGCGAAAACGTGGAATATTAATTCTGCCTTCAGATGACTTTTGCATATTTATGATTGATCTGTTCTGCTGTTCTGGAAGCTCTGAAAGCCACTCTGTCTTACCCTAGCTGGTGCCACGGTTGTGAGAATTCAGGGAAACAAGGTGTCTGCCAGTTTAAGTATTTTAGATCTCAAGCTGCCTCTTTTCTGCACCATAAACCAACCTTAAAGAAAGACACAGTGTGACTTGCAGTGGATTCTATCAGTTTTATTTTCTGTGGCTGAATCCTCACTCTACATTGTGAATTCATGTTATTTTTCAGATCATCTTCATAAGACAGGGAGGTTCTCCAGTGTTGAGTGCAGGTTCAGTGAAAGCACTAACACTGTTACTACGGACTTAAACAGACTTGTTTTCTGAGTTGACAACCCTGGAGTCAGGCATTCAGTGTCCACCCATCACTTCACTTGGTTCCGAGTTCTCGGTCCCCTCCTGCTCTCCTCCCCCTGCACTGTTATTTCTGTCGTATCTTCTTTTTGACTCATAGGCCCTCAGCAGATGGTGTGTTGGGGGCAGGTGTCTGCTGTGAATCTTCGATAACCTTGAGAGAGAACTTTTTCTTTGGAGCAAGACCCCTCTCAATAAACTTTCAGTAGCCCACGTATCATCTGTTGTGTGAACTACTTGTGGAAAATGTTCAGCATTTTTCCTTGGATTTTGGCCGATCTTTCTCCACCTGCCAGTTTCGTCTCGGTTTGCCATGTCTGTACCTCATCAACCCCGTTCCAGCCCCGGGTCCATGTGAAGTAATTGAAGCAGAGCTCTGCAGATGAGAGAGTGTGTGTCGCCCCCCGAGTTCCCTTCCTGGCCTCTGAGTGTGGGTTGTGTTTTGTTCCGAGGGACGACTCTGAGGCTCCTGGCCCCTGTTTTGGAGCACCCCACACCAAAGTGGGTGTAAAATGAAAAATGGGTGTATGCTGTATTATTATAATTCATAGAGCGGATGATAAAAATGCTTGAATCTGAACAGCAGCTGAAAATGAGGACATGGTACCAGTTTGGATGTTGGACGACCTTTTTGAAAAAAGCTTCATCATACTTTAGAAATCGTGCGTGTACTGTTTTGTATTTCATACTTAGAATCTGTACAGTGTGTGTTGTATGAATGTGTTGTATGAGTGTGTTATGTTGTATGTGAGCTGCATGGGTGTATGTGTGTTGTGTGTGTATATTGTGTTCAGCTGCATTGATTATATGAGTGTTGTATGAGTGTGTCGTACGTGTGTTTGTGAGTTGCATGTGTTGTGTGTTGTATGAGTGTTGTGTGTTGTGAGTGCATTCTACATGTATTTGTGTTGAGTTGCAAGTGTTGTGTGTATGTTGTATGTGTTATATGTTGCATGAGTGTTGTACATGCATGTTGTGTTGTGCGTGAGTTGCATGTGTTGTATGTGTTGTATGAGTGTGTTGTATGTGTATGTTGTGTTGTGAGTTGCATGTATTGTGTGTATGTTGTTATGAGTGTTGTGTTGTATGAGTGTGTTGTACGTGAATGTTGCATTGAGTTGCGTGTGCTGTGTGTGTTGTACGTGCATGTTGTGTTGAACGTGAGTTGCACGTGTTGTAAGTGAGCTGTATAAGTGTGTTGTTTGTGTATGTGGTGAGTTGTATGTATGGTGTGTATGTTGTGTGAGTGTTGTGCGTGCATGTTATGTTGTGAGTTGCGTGTGTTGTGTTGTATGAGTGTTGTGTGTTGTATGAGTGTGTTGCATGTGCATGTTGTATATGAGTTGTGTGTTGTGTATGTATGAGTGCTGTACGAGTGCATTGTAGGTGCGTGTTGTATTGTATGTGAATTACGTGCGCTGTATGTGTGTATGAGTGTGTTGTACGTACATGTGTTGTGAGTTGCATGTATTGGTGATGTGTTGCGTGAGTGTGTTATAAATGCATATTGTGTTGTGAGTTGCATGTATTGGGTATGTGTTGTATAGGTAGTGTGTGTTTGTGTGCATTGTGTGTTGTGAGTGTTGTATAAGCGCATTGTACATGCGTGTTGTGTTGTTTGTGAGCTGCATGTTGTCAGTGTGTGCCGTGTGAGAGGCGGGGCATCCACATGACTGCTCCTCAGCGAGTCCTGCCTTGCAGCCCCTTCCGAGCTTGTATCCTCCTGAGCAGCCTAGAAGCACCAGCACGTTTGCCTCTGCCCCTCCCCAGGAGGCCTCAGCCAGATCCTGCGCTCAGCCCGCTGCTGGGTGGCCTCTCTTGTCTCTCTGGTCTCTCTCGTCATCCTCCTGCGCCTCCTCCTTCTCGGGACCTGCATCCTTCTTCTGTGCTCCCTGGCAAACCACACCTGGGATGTGGGAGTTCAGGCTCTCCCCGAAGCCGTTTGTTCCTCTCTGAAGAGCGCCCCCCTTGACTGGCCATGAGCAGCCTGAGTGGATTGCAGGGAAGGGAGGTGGGTGTTCCTGTAGAGACACCGGGGTCTTACCTGGGGAGAATGGAGCCTGCGCTGGGCAGGCCGCCCTCCTGAGGAAGGGGACGGGGCGGGAGGAGGCTCTCGTGGACAAGGGGCCCACCTCCTGCCCTCCTTCCCTCTATCCCAGTCTGTTGTGAGGGAGGGCGGGGCCCAAGGTGATTTCTATGCAGATCTTCAATTATCCAGGCTGTGAAACAAATACTTCTGTTTTTAAGATCAGAGGAAATCTCCTTTTGTTTGTCTGCATTTTATTTTATTTTATTTTATTTTATTTTACTTTTTTTGAGAAGGTGTTGCCCAGGCTGGAGTGCGGTGGCGCGATCTCAGCTCACTGCAACCTCCACCTCCCGGGTTCAAGCAATTCTCCTGCCTCAGCCTCCTAAGTAGCTGGGATGACAGGTGCCCGCCAACACATCCGGGTAATTTTTGTATTTTTAGTAGAGATGGGGTTTCACCATGTTGGCCAGGTTGGTCTTGAACTCCTGACCCCAAAGATCCATCCACCTCAGCCTTACAAGGGATTGGGATTACAGGCGTGAGCCACCGCGCCCGGTCCATCTGCCTCTTAGTTAGAACATGTATATTTAATGTTTTAAATTTCTGTTTTCCGGGTCAGAACAGTAGCGTTTCTTTTTCCTAGTGTTGCTATGAATGTCCTTTATGATTAGGAGACTGGGCTAGCTGCCCACTGGAGAGTGGTATCACTGGGTCATGGTCACCATCTGCCCCAGCAGGGTCCAGAGTGTTCACGCCTCTTCCGCGAGGGGCTAGGCTGCTGCTGAGCGTGGTTCTACTGGCTGTGGGTGTGGCCTCTTTCCTCAACCACAGCCATCGCAGGCCTGCCACAGTTGTGATTCTTCTAGAAGAGAATGGGCAGGCAACACAGGAGAAACAAGATATGTTAGATTTGAAACCTTTAAAAATTATTTCCTCAAACACTGTGTTTATTTTTTGCCCATACCTAATTTGATAGCAATTTAGAAAAGATTAAAATGAAAAAAAATTTCCCCTCTATTAAGTCTGTGAAAGGCATCCAACTTAGTTTTCATACAATGATTGTCTCTTTGGAGTCATACTTTATTCGTTTCAGTAATGTGTAACAAGTACACCAGCATAAACAGATTTAGGAGCAAACAGCTGCTTCATGATTATAGTTCAGCTCACGGGGCCCAGCTGTGGGGGTGCAGCCTGAGCCTGTCTGTGCGCCAATGCAGTGGTCACCTTGAGCATCTGGGAGTGTCTGGGTAAGTGAGGTCTGGGCAAGGCAGCATCCACACATCTGTGTAGTTCTCACTTTGTCCACGTTATCCAGCAATGCCACGAATTCTCAAGTAAGTGTTCTCCAAGTGCATATTCAGTTAGTGTTTGGAAAGTGCATAGGTACCTCATAGAGCGCCTTCAGGAGGAGCTAGGAGCCCAGGAATGAGAGCAGGTGTGAGACCTGTACTCTCTTTGCATAGATAAAATATACATGTGCATATCTGAGGCCAGAAAGTTAGATTGGGGCCAGAATGTGGAAGTCCTTACCTGTCGGATACTAGGGAGCCACTGAGGGTTCCAGAGAGAATTGTGCCTCTGATGTGCGGCATGCGGGGGGGGGGGGGGGGGGCGGGGACAGAGCAGTCTCATACAGGGCACTCGCCCTGGCGAGAGGAGGAGAGAAGGCAGCCAGTGAGCTGAGCGATTCGGTGCCTGGGTCAGGAGGGGAAGAGGGAGTGCAGGAAGGCGGATGAAGCTGCGAGTCTGCACCCCGTGGTCGGCGTTGCGCTTTGCCGGAAATCAGGAGGAGAAGCAAGTGTGGATCTGACTCGGAGATACTTAGAGACACCACTGCAAGCTGCGAGTTTGGAAATACAGGGGGAGGCTTGGGGAAAATCTGGAGCAGGGTGCATTTGGGAGCCTCTTAGGTAGAAGTGCAGGTCAAGTAGCCAGAGTGTGAGGCGTACATGTCTGGAGGGAGGAGGCCAAAGGAAAGCCCACATTTGGAAATGGAGGAAGGGTTGGAAGACCCAGAAAAGGTCCTGCTTAGAGTCCAGAGAAGAGCTGGATGGCGCAGTTCACTAAAGCCCAGAGCCGAGAGTTTCCAGGAGAAAGTCCCAAGTGTTGCTGAAAACCAGCGGGCAGGACTCCAGTTGGAGCCTGCGAGGGGAGCCTGGGTGCCCTGATCCCTGAGAGCAGCCAGAGCTTGGGGGTCTCGGCGGAAGTGGGTGGGAAGTGCAGGGAGCAGGTGGAGATGGCCCTTCAAGGCCTGGTGCTTCACACGGGCAGCCAGCCATGGACCAAGACACAGCTGGAGAGGGGCCTGAACCCAGAGCATCTCCAGGAGGAGGAGGGAGCCAGGAAGGGCAAAGGTATCCGGAAGAAAGGGGGCAGGCATGGAGCCAGGTCCCCAGGGAGGCTGCAGTCTTCTTTCTCTGTTCATGGACTGGTTGTTGGTTATTTTGAGTTCTCAAAGTCATCCACTCGATGTGGTCCAGAGAAAGTTCCCAGGGGTCTGAAGCCCGGAGCAGGCCTTGTGCTTTTCCGAACACTGCGTGGTGACTCAGGGTTACCATCAATGGCTAATTCTAGCGTGTCTTTTGTTGAAGTCTGCAGAAGAGCCTCAACCAGCACCAGCTTTTGAAGAACTTATAAAACTTGTGTTCTTCTGATTCTGAGATTTTTGCCTGAAATGCCTCGTACATTTTTAACTAGGTGTTGTTAGCACTTGTGTTACGGCATTTGGAGCTCTGTGTTTTTGTGATGTGCTAGCTCTGAGGATGTTTAAGATTAGATTCCTAGAAATCAGATTATAGGAGCTCTCGGCCACGCTTCATGAGTTCTGTTTTGACCCCTCATAGTGGATCCCGTTGCGGTGGCTATTCTTAATATTTGTGGAACACCTGACTTGTGATGCTAGGAGAATGTGATTTGTTTTCGTTGTAAGCCTAAAGTCTAATGACCTTGTAGAGTCTTTATACCCATCTCTTACAAATCAGCTTTAATATACTTGAAAGTGTCCTCATTGTGCCCTTGAAAAGCAGGTGCACATTTTAAAAGTCATCCTTTTAAAACCCTTGTCTTCAGCCTGTTCCCTTTGTCTGTTTTGTTTCCTTCACTGCAACATCATGAAACAGGGACAAGGGCTAGAATCTGTTTCATACAGAGAACTTGAAACAGGGACAAGGACTAGAATGTGTTTCATACACAGAGCTGAACTGTGCCGAGCGACCTGCTTTGCCGACGTCTGTTTCTGTCTTGAGAGGGAACCCAGGCCTCTTGACTTTTCCTTTTGTACATTTTCCAAAAGAATATGTTTTCCTCTCTCAGGTCCATTCCACTGTGGGATTCTCTCCTAAGGCTGTTTCTTCGCCTTCCATTTTGACAACTATGATGTAGTTTCCGAGATGATAGAAGGGTAGTGAAAAGCTGGGAAGAGAAAGCAGGAAGGAAGAAATCATCTCATGATTTGAGTCAGAAGGAAATCACTCAGACAGGAACGCTATTACAAGTGGGTCAGATCCCAGGAAGTGGGATTGAATAAGTGGCATCGTATCACACACCTTGTTTTACATTGTTGCTGTTGCCAGGGGTAACGAAAAGAACGAGTATATTCATTCCGAGGTCAAATATATATCTTTGCTGACTCTGACTAGAATTAGCAGAATTCGTGCAGTTCAAGTTTGAGAATACCTTTACAGAAGAGGGTCTTCGTGCACGTGTGCCTATTTCTATTTATATGTTCACACTATTGGAGTATAAATGTGTGTGTGCTGTGTGTGAGACCTCAGTATTTGAAAGAAGAAATGTGCAGTAGAGCTTATTAATTATGAGAAGGCACATTTGGGGGATAAACCACTTTGTTTAGAATTGAATAATGGGGTCTTTGAGGGGTGTATATATGTATGTGTGTTTGCATTTCTGTGTATGAAAGTGTGTATTGCATGTATATGTGTTGTGCATGTATGTGTGCCTTTGTGTGTAATGTACATGTGCATGCATGTGTATATGTGTGCATGTGTATTTGTGTTGCATGTATGTGTGTGCATGTGTTACATGTTTAGGCACGACTGCACATATGTGCAAGTAGGCATCCATGGATGCTCGTGTGTGTATAGTTATACATGTAATTTGTGCATGTTATGTCTACGCATTTACATATGTATGTGTGTCGGAATGTGTATGTATACGCATGGTGTTTGAGTGTTGTGCGTATGCTTGTGCGTGTGTGTTTGAGTGTGTGTGTATGTTTGTGCGTGTGTGTTTGAGTGTGGTGTATGTTGTGCGTGTGTGTTTGTGTGGTGTGTATGTGATGCATGTGTTATGTGTGGTATTATGTATTATGTGAATGTGTTGCATGTGTGAATGTATGTATTGCATGTAGGTGTGCGTGTGCATGTGTGTGTGTGTGATATGTGCCTGTGCATGCATGCATGCATGTGTTATGTGTTGGTTATATGTGATTATGTGACTGTGTGCGCATGTGTGAAAGTATGTATTGCATGTAGGTGTGCGTGTGCATGTGTATGTGTGTGTGTGATATGTGTCTGTGCATGCATGCATGTGCACATTGGATTTGTGAATCCTCTCTGGGAGGGGCATGTTCCTGGAGACAGTGCATAGGCTCCTCCGCTGTCCTCTCAGGGAGAGAAACATTGTGAAAGTTCGAGCCATTAGGTAAACATGCCTGATGTTCTATAAAAATATATTAAATATATACTGGGGTAAATATATGTTAATGGGTGCAAAGCAGTTATATTGCGTTAAAAGTCATGTTAGTACTTCCTGGTTAAAGCTTTGTGAATGATTCCTGTACATGGGACATAACACACCACACAGAATTACAGCGGATCAATGGTATTTGCCAGGAGGTCTGGCTTACGATTGGCATTTCCAGTTGCAGACATGCAGGTTGAGCTTTGCTGGACTTAGAGGAGGGTCATTGACTCTGGCCACTGAATGATACCAGCGTCTCTGCTGCTTCCTTTTTCTGCCAGCTTCATCCAGAGCTGGGACAGCTGCTCTGAGACGCACTGTACTTTTCTCTCCATAAAAATCTGCAGCATTTGTTTGCAGTCCAGTAGCAGACCGAGTGGCAGGTCCAGCTGCAGGTCCAGCGTCAGGTCCCGGGACAGGTCCAGCGGCAGGTCCAGCGGCAGGTCCCGGGACAGGTCCAGCGGCAGGTCCAGCGTCAGGTCCCGGGACAGGTCCAGCGGCAGGTCCAGTGTCAGGTCCAGGGGCAGGTCCAGCCGCAGGTCCAGCCAACTTTCCACATGGCCCATGTGAAAATGTACCCTCTCCTTCCATTATTTATTTATTTATGTATTTATTTATTTTTTTGAGCAACGTGGCTGTTTATTTCACCTGGGTGCAGGCAGGCTGAGTCCGAAAAGAGAGTCAGTGAAGGGAGACAAGGGTGGGGCCGTTTTATAGGGTTTGGGTAGGTAAAGGAAAATTACAGTCAAAGGGGTGTTGTTCTCTGGTGGGCATGAGTAGGGGTCACAAGCTGCTCAGTGGGGGAGATTTTTGAGCCAGGAAAAGGAATTTCACAAGATAATGTCATCGCTTAAGGCAAGGACCGGTCATTTACACTTCTTTTGTGGTGGAATGTCATCAGTTAAGGCGGGGCAGTTCATTTGCACTTCTTGTGATTCTTCAGTTACTTCAGGCCATCTGGGCGTATACCCTCCACTGTAAGAGTTATCCAAAGCGTCTGTGATGGTCCAGGAAGCTTCAGAGGCGATGGGACAGCGTCAATCTTCAGCCGCTAAGCCGAAAAGGTGTGGGGAGGAGCCAGTCAGAGAGCCTTGGGCCAGAGCTGCAGGGGCTCTGGGAGTGGCTGCTGGGCGAGTTGGGCAGTCCGACTTCCAGTGGGGTCCCACACACATGGGACACCGCTTAGGAGGAATCCCAGGCTGCGGGCATTCCTTGGCCCAGTGGCCAGATTTCCAGCACTTGTAGCAACCTCCTGGGTGAGGAGGTCTGGAGGAACCTGGCAGCTGTGGTTCAGCATCTGGAAGTTCTTGTGTGCTGGAGATGTGGCTGGGGTTTGTCTCACAGTGGGGACAAGGAATTGCAACTTAGAAAGAAGTTGGTACTTGGCTGTCTCTACTGTATTATTGTACACCTTGAAGGCGAGGTTCATTAAGTCCTGTTGTGGGGTTTGAGGGCCGGAATTTAATTTTTGGAGCTTTATTTAATGTCGAGAGCAGATTGTGTAATAAAATAAAATATATATTAAGAATAAGACAGCCTTCTGACCTTTCAGGGGGGTCTAGGGCTGAAAAGTGTCTCAGGGTTGCTGCTAAACAGGCCATGAACTGGGCTAAGTTTTTATATTTGATTAAAAAGAGCCTAAACACTAACTGATTTGGGAGAGGTCGGATAAAGAAAAAGGCGGCCGGGCGCGGTGGCTCAAGCCTGTAATCCCAGCACTTTGGGAGGCCGAGACGGGCGGATCACAAGGTCAGGAGATCGAGACCATCCCAGGCAACACTGTGAAACCCCGTCTCTACTAAAAAATACAAAAAAAATAGCCGGGCGAGGTGGGGGTGCCTGTGTCCCAGCTACGGGGAGGCTGAGGCAGGAGAATGGCGTGAACCCGGGAGGCAGAGCTTGCAGTGAGCTGAGATCGGCCACTGCACTCATCCAGCCTGGGCGACAGAGTGAGACTCCGTCTCAAAAAAAAAAAATAATAAAATAAAGAAAAAGGAGCATTAACCTTGACTATGCCTTCAGCCCTAGCCACTTTTTTAAGAGGAAATTGCTGGGTAGGTGGGGGAGGGTTAGTCGAGGAATGAAACTGTAAGCCAGACCGGGTGTGAGGAAGGCAGGTGATAAAAGGATTATAGTGGAGGCTGAGGAAAAATTGGGACCTAACTTGGCCTGGCGAGGAGGACAGAGGTCAGATGGGTCTGTAGAAAAGGAAGACTGGAAAGACTCAGCAAAGCTTGGGGTTGGGACTGAGGGGACAGGCAGGAGGGAAAGAAGGAGGATTTGGGACGAGTTGCATTGGGAACAGAGACTAGGGAGGGACCGATGTGTAAAAGAATGCCTGGACGTCAGACACCACAGACCAGTTGCCCATTTTAGAACAAGAATTATTTAGATCTTGTAGGATGGAAAAATCGAAAGTGCCATTTTCTGGCTCTTTGGAACTACTGTTGAATTTGTATTGGGGTTAAGCGGCATCGTAGAAGAAAATAAGGCATTTAGGTTTTAGGTCAGGTGTGAGTTGAAGAGGTTTTAAGTTCTTGAGAACACAGGCTAAGGGAGAAGAAGGAGGAACGGAGGGTGGAAGGTTGCCCATAGTGAAGGAGGCAAGCCCAGAGAAAAGAGAGAGTAGAGACACAGAAGGAGTTCGGGGGTTCTTGCCCTCCAGAAAAGCAGGAAAGGGGTCGGGGAGTGGAAGTAATGGACTGGGGCGCAAAATTCAGAGGTCGGGGTTCTTTCCCCTCCCCCAGAAAAGCAGAGAAGGGGTAGAAACAGGGAGAGAAGGGTTTGGGGTGCTTGTCCCTCCCCCAGAAAAGCAGAGAAGGGGTAGAGACAGGGAGAGAAGGGGGTCGAGGTGCTTGCCCCTCCCCCAGAAAAGCGGGGCTTGCCACTAAGGGTGAAGGACCAAGGGAGGCGTCCCTGCAGCGTGGTCAGACACCTCTGAAACGTGGGTGAGTAATCAGAGAGGCGTCCCTGCAATGATTAAACACCAAGGGAAGGCTGCCTTCCCCAGTCTATGACCCGGCGCCAGCGTTTTGGGTTCGTGGATAAAACGTGTCTCCTTGTCTCTATCAGAAAATGAAAGGAATTGAAATTAAGAGAAGGGAGAGATTGAAGGGTGGCGCAAAGATTGAAAGGAGAAAGAGGTCGAGCGATAGTGAGAGAGGTTGGAGAAGATGGTAAAAAGAGGCTGCTTACCCAATTTAAAATTGGTGAGATGTTCCTTGGGCTGGTTGGTCTGAGGACCAGAGGTCGTAAGTAGATCTTTCTCACAGAGCAAAGAGCAGGAGGACAGGAGATTGATCTCCAAGGGAGGTCCCCTGATCCGAGTCACGGCACCAAAATGACATGCGCATCTGTGTGAAGAGACCACCAAACCGGCTTTGTGTGAGCCACATGGCTGTTTACTTCACCTGGGTGCAGGCGGGCTGAGTCCGAAAAGAGAGTCAGCCCCCTTCCATTTTTTAAAGCAGTAGTTATTAGTAGAGCCTACTGCCGTTTCTCCTTGAGCTCCTCACAGTGGATGGTAAGCATTTGCTTTATGAAAGCAAAGTTCCATGCTCTTTGTGCTAAGTCTCCTCTGCCTTTCTGTGAGAGGCTAGAATTGGGATCGACCCTCAGCTGTGCCAGAGCCTTGGTACATGTCTCAGTTCTGGAATCTACTCTGTGTTTGTTGCCTTCCATCCACCGACAGCCGTCTGTCTTCCTGTCACTCCTTCAACACGGAGTCCAGCAGTGTGCACACAGGTGAGCCTGTGTGAATGCTGGTTTTGTAGGATCTTATCGGGACCTTAGTCATCTTTTCACTAGGAAACCAGACACTGCAGAGGACTTACAGAAAAGCCCAAAGAAGCCGTATCAATAGAATCATAGAGACAGAATTCTATAACCATAGGAAATGGCATTGATTATCATGAAATGTGCATTTATGTGAGGCATAGTAAAACATCACATTTCTTACTGGGTAAGAGCTTGGAAAAGAGATTATGAAAGTATAACTGACTCTACTCTTGTATCGTGGAACATGGTAAAATGATGCAAGGTATTGTATAGAATGGAACACACAGAATAGAATTCTATAGAGTAGCGCAGAATAGAACAAATAGTATAATGTCATATAGGGTAGCATAGAATAGAAGAAACAGTGTAACATTATGTAGTATAGTATACAATAGGACAAATAGTATTACATGGTCTAGAATAGAACAAGTGGGATAGTATTGTAGAGTATACAGTTGAACTAATGACGGAGTATTGCATAGCATAATACAGTCTAGATTAGAACACACAGCATAGTATGAATATTACGTAGTGTGGTGTGGAATAGTAGAGTCGCATGGCACAGAACACAGAGGATAGTGTTCTGTAGCACTGATGCAGGAGTTTTGCTCTTTAGCTCAGCTGGGTCCAGGTTCTTGTCTCCTGACCAGGAAGAAACTGGCACAGGGACATCGAAGAGTGAGTACAGTGGAACTTATTAAGCTAAAAGTTAAGCTCTCAGCGAAAAGAGGGGTCCTGAGAGCAGGTTTCTGGTCGCCCCCTTCCCAGTTGACTGCAAGGGCTTTTATATAGAAGCTGATGGGGCTGGGCTCCCTGTCTAAGGAGCACATTTCTGGTGGTTCCACCCCATTCCCCCATGTGCATGGGGTCCCTTAGTCTGCTATGAGCATGTTTAGGCGAGCCCCCCGCGCAAGTCCCCCTATCTGCACAAAGCATGGGCTGGAGGCTCTCTGGGACCCTTCCCTTACTGTCTGCCTAAAGCAAGCTGGCTAACTCCTTTCCGTATAGAAGAAAATAGAATAGAATAGAGCAGATAGTACAGCATTTTATAGTATAGAATGAAGCTGTCGTATTCTATCGTAGAGAATGGAATAGTATAGAATAGAACACACAGATCGTACTAGTGTAGTATAGAATAGTAGCCTCACGCAGCACGGAGCAGTGTTGTGCTCCCTATGTACAGAGTGGAACCAGCAGGAGAGCGTTCTTCAGTGGGGCATCACTGGCCCTTCATGTTTCTTTGGTTCTGCGGAAATGAGGAGAGGGAGTTAAGAGAGGGGGAGGAGGTTGGTTTTCTTACTTTTAAGGCGCTCATTACTTCTTGGGGATCATTTGATGGTCCCCTTTGGTAGTATTCAGTGAAGCAGTCTCTGTACTCTGTGTAGGGTGAAATGTGGGGCAGTCTGTAGACTCTGTGTAGGGTGAAATGTGGAACAGTCTGTAGACTCTGTGTAGGGTGAAATGTGGGGCAGTCTGTGGACTCTGAGTAGGGTGAAATGTGGAGCAGTCTGTGGACTCTGTGTAGGGTGAAATGTGGGGCAGTCTGTGGACTCTGTAGGGTGAAATGTGGGGCAGTCTGTGGACTCCGTAGGGTGAAATGTGGGGCAGTCTGTGGACTCCATAGGGTGAAATGTGGGGCAGTCTGTGGACTCCATAGGGTGAAATGTGAAGCAGTCTGTAGACTCTCTGTAGGGTGAAATGTGGAGCAGTCTGTGGACTCTGTGTAGGGTGAAATGTGGAGCAGTCTGTGGACTCTGTAGGGTGAAATGTGGAGCAGTCTGTGGACTCTGTGTAGGGTGAAATGTGGCGCAGTCTGTGGACTCTGTGTAGGGTGAAATGTGGGGCAGTCTGGACTCTGTCTAGGGTGAAATGTGGGGCAGTCTGTGGACTCTATGTAGGGTGAAATGTGGAGCAGTCTGTGGACTCTGTAGGGTGAAATGTGGAGCAGTCTGTGGACTCTGTAGGGTGAAATGTGGAGCAGTCTGTGGACTCTGTGTAGGGTGAAATGTGGAGCAGTCTGTGGACTCTGTAGGGTGAAATGTGGGGCAGTCTGTGGACTCTGTGTAGGGTGAAATGTGGAGCAGTCTGTGGACACTGTGTAGGGTGAAATGTGGAGCAGTCTGTGGACTCTGTGTAGGGTGAAATGAGGTGTTTTATGGAAATAGTTGTCTCATGCCTGGCACATGGCAGAGCCTCTGTGGATCTTGCCATCAGGACCCCTCTGATAATTTCTCTACAGTGCCCTCCACACTGTAAATACCACACATTGTGGGAAGTCCGGGCCTTTTCAAAGGCTGGGTTTCATTTTAACAAAATTGGAATGCCCTGCATATTTGGAATGGCCAGATCACCCTGCACTTTTGACTTCACCTGTCCAGCTGGGTACACCTCCCTGCGTGCTGCCAAGGTTTACGGCAGAATTCCCTAACGCCACTACCCTCACTGCCTGCACCTGAAGCTGCTGTGGGGTCATTTCCTTATTGGACTTGTCCGGGGACCTCCTGAGGGGTGGATGGGTCAGGACTGGGTTATCTGGGGAAGGTGTTCACGGCATTCCTGTTTGCAGTCTGTGTCCCTGTTGGAAGAGATGCTTTTAGCACATCCGTTAATCCAGACGTGATTAGCAAGGGGTGTCTCTCCCAGGTAAGAGTTGGTGCATCTCTGCTGAGCTTCTTCTGACTTCATCCTTTGTCAAGTCTGTTACAGAGAACTTTGGTTTCTCAAGGTTTAAGAATTAATGTCAAAGAACAATTTAGTGTTCTTTTTGAGTCACCAGCCTTGCTGTGGATGATTCGTGAGTCCTTGGTGGTTAGGGCCACAGCACAATCGGTGGGCCGTCTGTTCCCCACCCTGGTGGATACTTTCCCACCCAAAGAAATGTATTCCGTTAACATGTCTCAAGTAGAATATTTTAGTAGGAGACAGAGTTATGGCTCTTGTTTTAATTTGTAATAGATGATTACTGTAGCAGGGTCAAGGTTGAGACTTGCAGTGTAGCTCATGGAAAACATTGATTAGAAGCACCCAAAATATATCACCAGCTTTGTTGCTGCAGCTCCAAGGGACTAGGAATGCATATCTATTTTTTTCCTTTGTTATTATTTATTATTTTTATTTTTGAGACAGAGTCTTGCTCTGTCACCCAGGCTGGATTGTAGTGGCATAATCTCAGCTCACTGTAACGTCTGCTTCCAGGGTTCAAGAGAATCTTGTGTCTCAGCCTCCTGAGTAGCTGGGATTGCAGGTGCCTGCCACCATGCCCAGCTAATTTTTGTATTTTTAGTAGAGACAGGGGTCTCACCGTGTTGGCCAGGCTGGTCTTGAACTCCTGACCTCAAGTGATCTGCCAACCTTGGCCTCCCAAAGTGCTGGCATTACACACATGAGCCACTGTGCCTGGCCACCATGACCATTTTAAGTGTGGCACTGAATATCTGCCTTTTTTTTTTTTTTTTAAGAAGTGCAGATGTTACCTCTCACACCTCTATTCTGTTGCTGGCCTGGGCTGGCCAGCAGGGTTCCCAGGCTCGAGGCCATTTCTGAAGTGTTGTTGGACAATGTGGATCTGTGAGCCCTTGGTCTTTGGGGATGTGGGGCACCCCGAGACCCCACAGTCTTGCGAGGGTTTACAGCTCTGTGTGTGCTGCTGTGAGGCAGCTTTGGGCGGGGAGGAAGGAGAGCAGAGCCCATCTGTCCTGGTGCGGAAAATGCCCAGAAAGTAAAGAAATGGTACAAAAAATCATCATCTGCCTGGTGCCATTTCTGTTAAAAAAAAAATAAAAATTCACTCTGAATGTGGTTCTGTGCTTGAGGAGGATAGAAAATACATGGGAAGATGCACAAAGTGTTCTTATGGGGTCAGCGCCGGGAAGTGGGATGGGAGGCTTGGGAGTGTGTGGAAAGGAGGACGTGGCGTATTTCATTCTAGTTTATTTGGTAGAGCAAGTGATGAAAGTGAAGCTTGAGTGATCAGAGCAGCTTGGCCTGGCCATGGGTAGATCCCAGGGTGTCCCGCCTCCCGCCTCCAGCTGCAGCTCTGTTTCTGAGTTACAGATGAGACAGGTGGCCTGAGGCTGTGGGCCGAGGAGGGGCAGCTCGGTGTTCCCAGCACTTGACTGTCCAGCCTGCTCTTGGGCCAGCCTGAGGGAAGGGGCGGAGGAGAGCTGGGAGGGTGCACAGTGCATCCCCTTCCCCCGCCCTGGGACTGAGGTGAGCCCAGGCTGCTGTCAGGATGGAGGAAGATGCCCTCAGGACGGAGGAAGAGGCCGGTGGAGTCTGGTCAGCAGCCAGTGTGGTCTTTCCCACAGGGGATACGCAGTGCGCCAACTAGCAGGAAAAAACTCTGGTTTAGTTTTTAAATTTTGCTCATTCTGTTTATCGTGCTGGTCATGGTAAGATTTGGATATTGTTGTTAGGAATCAGTGTCAATTGCATACAGTTGACTCTTGTTCAACACAAGCTTGAGCTTTGCGGGTCAACCTATAGGTGAATTTTTTTCAATCAAACTCAGGGAGAAAATACAGTGTTCTGCCACGTGAAACGCATGTCAGAGGGCTGATTCTTTGTACACGCAGAAAATACAGTGTTCCTGCCATGTGAAACGCGTGTCGGAGGGCCGACTCTTTGTACACGCAGGTTTGGCAGGTCCACCTGTGGGGCTTGAATGTGCCCGGATTTGGTGTCCATGGGGTCCTGGAACCGACTCCCTGAGTCCAGCGAGGCTGGCCCCGGGATCGACTCCTTGAGGACAGCGAGGCTGGCCCCGGGACCGGCTCTCTGAGGACAGCGAGGCTGTTTCTAGTAGCAGGTGGTTTATTTTGTGTTTTCCCCCGGCTCCACACCCGTTCTAGAGACACGGCTGTCGCAGGGTGACCAGCTGGGGCAGAGGAAGAGTGGAGGGCGCTGGTAGAAGTGGCTGTGGACTCTCTTAGGAACCATAACCGTGGCACCTACCGTAGACGAAGATGTTGTTGGTCTGCACTCTTCTCGTGTTGGTCTGGGGCATGCAGTGGTCGTGGGCTGGTGTGGTCCACAGCCCCGGTCTGGGGCATGCAGTGGCTTTGGGCTGGTGTGGTCCACAGCCCCGGGCTCCGTGGTCCCTGAGCCTGAAATCCCATCCGGTGCTGTGTCACCTTGGGCCAGCTGTCTCCTGAGGGGAAGGGAACAGGGAACAGCCCTCACCGCATGGCCTCCCCAGCACCACCCACCCCCAGGACCTCCAGTGTGGACCCTCCTGGGGGCTCCTCTCTCCTGGGGGTCCTTGTCCCAACAAGAGGACTCCATGGGCTGCAGGAGGTGTCGAGCTATTTTCTCTCCTGGAACTGGGTTGCTGGCAGCTCCCAGATGCAGGAGGAAAGGCTCAGAAGTGCCTTCATAATAAGGAGTTGTCGACGTGAACTTTGGACGGCAAACACTGCTTACATTTCCTTTTCCGTTTTGATGCGTTAATGGTGTGCGGCAACACGGTGACACACGGGGATGCAGGTGATGGCTGACCCCCCCGCAAGGGGACCATACACCTGTTTGATAATAAGAAGGCATGCTTCTCTTACTGCAAATAAAAACTTTTAATAGTTTTCTGCCAGAAAGACCCTGTCCTTTATGTAGGATACATAGAGGATCATTTGGCAAGGGATTGGGGATTTGGGGTTAAACTAAAAAAACAATTAATTTCATTTCTAGCACTCTGAACCCATTTGAGTTAATTATTCATTGAGAATTTGAATAGCACACACTGTTCTGACTTCCAATTGCCCCAATGAATGGCATTTGCTGTAACATGACGAAACCCTGAGTCTTAGAATTACTGGGTAATGTGGAAAAAGTCAAAGTTGGTTCTCTGTTGTTTTGCTTTAAGGAAATTATATTATTTTGCAGCCACTTAGTTTTCTCCTTTCCAATCAGAAAAATTGCTTTCTTACTACCTGAAAATTCGTGAAGGTCAAGGGGACACAGGCTGCAGTGCATTAAAAGCCACCATCAAATGTGTACGTGGACCGAGTTTTTCCCTGTTCTCTCCCACCATGAAATGTGGACGTGGACTCGGTTTCCCCATGGTCTCACCCATCATCAAATGTGGACATGGACCCAGTTTCCCCGTGTTCTTGCCCATCATCAAATGTGGATGTGGACCCAGTTTCCCCCGTTCTCTCCCACCATCAAATGTGGACATGGACCCAGCTTCCCCCTGTTCTTGCTAGCCGTCAAATGTGGACTCGGACACACTTTCCCTCTGTTCTTGCCCACCATCAAATGTGGACACGGATTCAGTTTCCCTCTGTTCTTGCCCACCATCAAATGTGGACACGGATTCAGTTTCCCTCTGTTCTTGCCCACCATCAAATATAGATGTGGACTTGGTTACCTTCTGTTCTCACCATCATCAAATGTGGATGTGGACCCAATTCCTTCTGTTCTTGCCCACCATCAAATGTGGACATGGATCAGTTTCCCTCTGTTCGTGCCTACCTTGCCACCATGGCTCATTTCACAATCACTCAGGAAAGGAAGAAACATTATTTTTAATAGGCATGAAGGCAGTTGTTTTGAACCTAAGGAACAGGACATAATTCCAGCAATGGAAATGACCAGCCGAGTGGGTCTGTGTGCCTCCCCCAGTTGAGAGTCACAGATTTAATTACTTTAATTTTGAGCTTAAAATAATTTGACAGCCTAACAAAAACTACTACAGTGCTATAAAATTCTGCTGTGTGTTTGGTTTTTCAGTTGCTTTTCTGAATATGGTAAATGAATGCATTATGAGTTGTTATTTTAGTAATTGCTGTAAAAATTAATGTATCTTATAACCAAGTGTTATAAAGTTAATTTAGCACCAAAGTAAAGCTAAATAAAGCTCCATTGATTTCCCACTGTACTTGTGCATAACAATGGCTCCATGAGGCAGGCACTGGGACCCTGCCGTCTGGTGGGAGCAGGTGCCACCTGGCTGGTGCGTTCACTGCCCATCCCCTCTTGCTGCCAGGCAGCTTTGCAGTTTCCAGGCTATGCGGGAGTTGAGGCCGGTGGTCAGTAAGAGACAGGGGGAGTTGGGTGGTGCAGGTTGGCGTGGGGTGGAAGGAGGCGTGGAGAGCCTGGGGAAGGCTGGACAGCAGCTCCGGTATCTGCACAGGGGGGCAGGGTGCGGCGGCACGGGGCAGTGAGTAGCTCCTGGAAACAGCCCTTGGGGTTTTTATAGACGAGTCTGTCTTCAGCTCTGCACCCCTTTCCTGCTGAGTCCGGGTGGAGGGTGGAGGCGTCGAGCGCTTGTTTCTCCAGGTGAGGGCCCATTGGACGCAGCCAGTGTTTCCTGGAGTCCCCTCACCTGGGAACGTGCCCCTGCTCTTTTCAGAACAAAACAAATCTTAGTTAAACTTTACACATCACCTTGCCAGAAGGTGTTTAAGTCTGTATGCCTGTTAAGTCACCTAACTTTAAAGAGTAATGATACAATATGTTTTTAGGGGAGAAACCTAGCTGATTTAAAAGATAAAATCAGAGGTTGGGGTCGCAGCATTTTGGAGGAGACTTGGTTTATGTCCTAGTGGGCAGCAGTGTTTCCTCAACTATTGTGTTTGCTCTATTATACATTACAGAGGTGACACTTCAAATATAGGGAAATGGAAGGCAAAGCAGCCCCCCCATTCAGAGATAAACGTTGTCAACATATTCATGCACTTCCTTCTGCTGTTTTTGCTCTTCACTTTTTATTTTAAGACCACGTTCGTAGGATGGATATATAATTGTTTATGGTGACTTTAAAAGCACCTTTCTTGCTAAAAAGAGTATTTTTCAGTCTGGAAAATTTAGACATGTTTTGTTTAAAAATTAATTATAATACCACCGTGAAGTCATCAATGTTTTATACATTTTCTTGGTCTCTTTATGGACTTAATGTATACAATTTAACAATTGGAAATAACGTAATTTTATGCATAAAATGTTTCTTGGCATTAGAGATGGAGCAGAGAGGAAGCACAGGGCTTCCTGCTGACTGAGGTCCTCCCAGGGTGTGACCAGCAGCCTCCCAAGTTTAGGGTCTGCACGGAGTAAGATTTCTAAATCGCCTTACACCACAACCCCTGCAGCCATGCGCCCCTTTGATAAGGGGGTGTACCTGATAGACATTTCAAGACAAGAGTTTATGGATCTGAGGCTGTTTCAGCTGCTTCTGGAGATGGCAGCTCTGGGACGTTTGTGCCAGCTCTCCCTCAAGACCCCACGGATGCCACACCTCATCTTTTGGAATCCAGTGTTGTAGAGGAGAAGTCTGATTTTTGCTTCGTGGTAGGAAACAGATGTTTTCAGGCTTTTCCCCTTTATTTCCATAATGAAGATGATGTCCCACCTCATCCAGAGGTGTTTTTGTTACCTTGTCGGGAATGTCCAGCCCTTATGTGCCCCTTCAGGTCCTCAGTCCCTTTCTCAACTTCCTCGCAATCCTCCCCATCTCATCCATCTTCACTGTACTTCTGTTATTTTTTTCATTTTTGTGCTCAGTTTCCCATGCGACTTTTGTTCTTGTTTCACAGATGCCCGTGCCAAACTTGATGTCTGAGGCTCGGGGGCCATGTTTTATTCTGTCTGCCTCTGCATGTACTTCGGAGAAGTGGGGTTGGGGGTTGTCCCCCAGTTGCTGTTTCAGCTGGACCTGCCCAGACTCTGTGAATTGGGGGCGTCGGGCAGAGCCCATGTGACTCTATGGTGGGCCGTGTTGCTGAACCGTACGTCTGAGGTTTGGGGGCCGTGTTTGATTCTGTCTGCCTCTGCATGGACTTTTGAGAAGTGGGGGTGGGGGTTGCCCCCTGGGTGTTTCATCTGCACCTGCCCAGACTCCCTGAAGTGGGAACGTCGGGCAGAACCCGTGTGGCTCTACGGTGGGCTCTGCTGCTGACAGAGCAAGAAGCCGCACTCCCAGGACGTGCTTGCAGCTGTGGGCAGGTCTGGGATCATGACAGGATCATTTCCTTCTCTAAAATACATCTCAACTGTTATCCAGAGGGTTGGCTGTAGGCTGTCAACAGCTTCACTCTTCTTAGTGACCAGGAGACAATTCACTAAACAGAGTTGCTGTCAGGGTTTAATTAGGAATTTCTGTGAGAGGCTGGCAGTACAGCTCCCTCTGCAAGCCTCCTGCAGCCTACCCGTCTCCACTCTTGGGCCCAGCCAGCTGCGTTGGTCTGTGGAGGCTGCACATTCTCTGTTCTCCTAAGGGGCTCCTGGACTTCGGGACAGCCTTGGTAAGTTGATGTGTAACTCCCAGTCTCTTCTCTCTTTAAGTAAGTACGTTCATGGAATCCTGAGCTTCTAAATTGTTTCATCTTTGTAAAACAGCCACAGTTTCCTAAGCCACCTTGTGTCTGAATGTGAATCACTTGTTATTTTTCACTGCAGAATGAACAGAACTGGAATCATAAGATTTAGAGGGTGATGAAAAGACAGAGGTTAGCATATTCCATGTTCTCACCTTTTCCTTACACTTTTTCCTTCAATGCACCCCTCGTATGTCTGTGAAGTTCTTCCCAATTCCGTAACGTCACTCCATCCTCAAGTGGAACATTTGTGAACAGTAACAAATACTGATGTGTACACCTCTGCAACCCAGCTGGAATGAATGCTTTTTATTTATGAATGGATGGTCATCGGATGGCCAGAGGGATTCCCTGTGAATTGCGGGGTTCCTCATGCCTGCTTGGGAGTGACATGCACATGGCGAGGGCTAGGGAATCTCAGTCTCTGTGATTCGAGTAGTGACATCGTTTACGTAAGGCAGGTGGATGACTCTTTGAGCTTGCCATGCTCCTGGGTGGCACAGCACAGCTGACATGGAGTGGGGCAAGGGCTTGTTCCACGAGTTTCTGTGTTTTTGTTGTTGTGTGTTATTTTTTTTGAGATGGAGTCTCTCTCTGTCACCCAGGCTGGAGTACAGTGGTGTGATCCAGGCTCACTGAAAGCTCCGCCTCCCGGGTTCACGCCATTCTCCTGCCTCAGCCTCCCGAGTAGCTGGGACTACAGGTGCCTGCACCATGCCCTGCTAAATTTTTTGTATTTTTAGTAGAGACGGGGTTTCTCAGTGTTAACCAGGATGGTCTCGATCTCCTGACATTGTGATCCACCCGCCTTGGCCTCCTGAAGTGCAGGGATTGAAGGCGTGAGCCACTGTGCCTGGCCTGTTTTTGTTTTTTTGAGACGGAGTCTTGCTCTGTCATCCAGATTGAAGTGCAGTGTCATGATCTTGACTCACTGCAACCTCCACTCACTGCAACCTCTGCCTTTCAGTTTGAGCAATTCTCTTGCCTCAGCCCCCCTAGTAGCTGGGATTACAGGCATGTGCCACCATGCCTGGCTGATTTTTGTATTTTTAGTAGAGACAGGATTTTGCCATGTTGGTCGACTGGTCGTAAACTGTTGGCCCCATGTGATCCGCCCGCCTTGGCCTCCCAAAGTGCTGAGATTACAGGCATGGGCCACTGCACCCGGCCCTGTGTTTGACTCTTAAATCTTCTTTTTCCTTTTACTATTTCTCTTTCTGGACGGCCACTCAGTGGATATGGAGGAAGAGTTCACAGATGTCCATATTACATTTCTTTCTTAAATTAGCCTCCCTTGAACACTGCTATAGGGTACAGATGCATGAAGGGCTGAAAGGGTGGTTGCATCCCAGTAAGTGTGAGTGTTGAGTTGATCTGCGAGACCCCGGTGCCGGTGAAGGCACCCGTGTGAGATGGCCTGGGATGGGGGTGTGCAGAGCCCTGACCGTGGCACACACCCTTCAGCTTTGATGTTTCAGGCCATTGCTCTGGTCATCAGTAAGCAGAAGGTCTAACAGCACTGATATTTATCACTAGCTCTGTTGGCCAGTGTGTTAGGAGGGTGAACCTGTTTACTTTACTGTTTGACGGGTTTGCATTTAAATAGACAACTGGTGACCTGGTGCCTGGACGCTTGCTCTGTGACCTGCCCCACGTGGCTTCTCCCTCTGGTATGCATTAGATGAGATGGGCGTGTTAAGGGTGGTGTGGCCCTAGACTGGAATGCATTAGAAGTGCAAACCCTGCCTCACCCCAGATCTGCCCCACCCCAGTGTGACTTTTGGAGGTGGAGGCCCAGCATCCTTCACCTGCCCTCCAGGTGGGCCTGAGGATGCTGAGGTTTCAGAGCGCTGCTTTGCTGGCACTCCAGCAAGTCCTGCTTAAAGAGGCCAGGATCTGAAATGGCAGGTTACCAAACTGTATAGCAGAAAAATAGAAACGTTTCCTTAGAATGGGTGGAGGAAGAAAAATGATTTCCTTCACCATATCTGGAAAAGATTTCAAATGAGCAGGCACTATTTGGAATTATTAGTGGTCTCCTGTATTTCTTATCTTTTTTTTTTTTTTTTTTTTGATACAAGGTCTCACCCTGATGCCCAGGCTGGAGTGCAGTGGTGCAATCTTGGCTCCCTGCAACCTCCGCCTCCTGGACTCAGGTGATCCTCTCACCTCAGCCCCCTGAGTATCTGGGACTACAGGTACAATACCATACCTGGCTAATTTTTGTATTTTTTTTTTTTTTTTTGTAGAGATGGGGTCTTGCTCTGTTGCCCAGGCTGGTCTCAAATTCAAGCATTTCTCCTACCTCAGTCTCCCAAAATGCTTCTGTATCCCTGACCCAACAAGGAAGGACAAGAGGTGTGAGCCACACTCCCGGCCTCCTGTCTTTCCTTGTTGGAGCAGGGATGTAGAAGCACTTGATGCAGCTGACTTGAGTATATCTCGTTTTGCTTTGTTTTCCTCACGGGTAACCTGGCAGTGCTGTGCACCAGTGCTGCTGGCCAGCTGTTTTTTCGATGGACTGGCAGAAAATCAAACTGAGACCCGGGTTCCTTTCTCCCTGGGTACTGATCAGGTGGGAGAGGAAGGACGTTATCTGAGTGTCATCTTCATGAGGGCTGGTGGGGAAACGTCAACTTTAAGGTGCCTGGGATCTAAGGCATGGAACCCAGAGTGCAGCGGAACGTAGTGGATGTAGCCTTGGGAGCAGAGACGTGCGGGCTGGCGCCCTCGTTCCTGGCGGGTTCTGAGTGCAAGAAAAGGTTAATGAACCAGCCGAGGTCATGGAGCAACCTGCCAAGACCTGCCTGGATGTATGGCTGGCGTCCGTGCTGGCCCCAAAACTGCCCATTTGGGGATTCCTTGCAGTTTCCGACCCACCTAGGGGTCCGGAGAGCGTCCAAACCATGACCTCAAAGAACGAGGTGTTGCCTTGAGATCCTCCAAGGTGAGGGTAGGAATTTTTCTCTTTTTTTTTTTTGCAATTAGCAATAATTTGTTGTGAATGATCTTGGACCTATTTTCCACTTCTCGTATAGGAAGAGAGACAGAATAAAAAGTCTCAATGTGCCAGATGCCATGTAATGAAGTGGGGTTAACATTGTTGATTATTACGTAACATCACGTTAATTGGAACATATTCACACGTGGCCACAGTGTGTGTGTGTGCCTAGTCCGATGAGCACGTTGGGTTGGGGTCGCTGCTGGTTCATGCAGCCCCTCTGGGTGGTGCTTTCTCTGTGACTTGCCGATTATTATGGGTACTAGTCAGTTTCCGAAGCCTACAATTATGATGGGCATGACTATAAAGAAAATTAGAACAAATGCGTGGGCTGTAACAATAACGTTGTAAATATGGTCTTTGCCTAATAGGTTGCCGGGCTGACCTAGTTCGGCTCGAATAAGAAGACTTGGGGCTATGCCTATGATTCCAGCCCATGCGCTGAAGAGTAAGTACAAGGTTCCAATATCCTTGTGATTTGTTGAGAAAAACCAACGGTTGGCGAGCATAGGTAGAAGGAGGTAAAATGGCTGAGTAGGCGTTAGTCTGTAAACCTAAGGACAGAGGTAAAGCCCTCTTTTTACCAGCCCCGAGGTGATTTTCATGTTGAATTGCAAATTCAAAGGAGCAGCTTTGATTTCTGCCGGGGCTTCTCCCGCCTTTTTTTCCCTGCGGCGGGAGAAGTAGATTAAAGCCAGTTGATTAGGGTATTTAGCTGTTAACTAAATTTTTATGAGTTTGAGTTCCATTGATCTAGCAAGGGCTTAGCTTAATTAAAGTGATTGATTTGCATTCAGTTGATGCAGAGTAGAGTTTTGCAGTCCTTATACATTTCAGAAATTAAGTGTGGTTTAACTTACTAAGAGCTTTGAAGGCTCTTGGTCTTATTTAACCTAAATTTCTAGGGAAGAGTTAGGGCTAGTGGGGAGATTGGTAGGAGGAAGGTGGTGAGAATAATGAGCGGGGGGATTAGGAGTGTGGATTTTGTGTTTTCGAATTGTCATTTTATTTTTACATTGTTAGATGTTTGGAGCAGTGTTATGGAGGTGGTATAGATTAGGCTTATATAGAAGTATAAGTTAAACAGGGTTATAATAATTATGATGATGGGGATGATGAAGTTGTTGTTTTTTATAAGTTCTTGAATGGTAATTCATTTTGGTAGGAAGCCAGTTAATGGGGGTAAGCCTCCTATGGATAGAAGAGTGGATGCTATTAATGGTATTAATCAGGTTAACTTGTTTCAGGTACCGGATAGTATGAGGGTTGTGGTGTTTGAGTTTAGGTTTAAGGTTAGGAATGCAGTGGTTGTTAAAATAATGTATACGGTTAGGTAAAGGATTGTGATATTCGGTTTGTATATTAGTGTTATCATTATTCAGCCTATGTGTGTAATTGAGGAGTATGCTAGGATTTTACGTAGCTGTGTTTGGTTGAGGCCTCCTCAGCTACCTGCTATGATAGATAGGATTGATAGGGTTAGGAGAATATTGATATTAGTTGAAGGGTGAATTTGATATATAATTGAGATCGGGGCTAGTTTTTGTCATGTGAGAAGAAGTAGGCCAGGGATCAAGGGTGTTCCTTGGGTGACTTCTGGGACTCAAAAGTGAAATGGGGCTATTCCTAGCTTTATAGCAAGGGCTATTATTATGGCTAGAGATGAGAATTGATTGATGTCATTTATTATGGTTCAATGTCCGGAGAATAGGTTGTTGGAAATAATTGCTATCATGAGTATTATAGATGCGGTAGATTGTATGAGGAAATATTTGGTGGCAGCTTCTGTGCAACTGGGGTTTGTTTTTTAAATTAGAATTGGAGCAAAGGCCAGTATGTTTATTTCTAGGCCTGCTCAGGCAAGGAATCAGTGCGAGCTTAGTGATGTAATGAGAGTGCCTGTGATCATGGTGAGGTAAATAATAAGTTGGACTAATGGATTAATTAGTACGGGAAGGGCGTAACCAACATTTTCGGGGTATGGGCCCGATAGCTTATTTAGCTGACCTTACTTTAGGATAGAATGTGACAGGTAGCACGGAGAAACTTGGGTTCTCAGGAGTAGGTTCGACTCCAATGATTCTAGGAATAAGAGGGCTAAGACCTCTATTGTTTACTCTATCAAAGTAACTCTTTCGTCAGACATATTTCTAGGTTTGAGGGGGAATTCCGGAGATTGTAATGGGTGTTGAGATGTATCACATGTGGAATGCTAGTGTAAGTGGGAGGAAATTCTTTCATAGTAAATGTATGAGTTGATCATAAAGGAATCGGGGGTATGTTGCTCAAATTCATAGGAATAAAGAGGTCAAGAGTAGTGTTTTGATAGTAAAGCACGTTGTGAATAGTTCTGGGTGGTGAATGGGGTAAAATGTTCCTAGGAAAATTGTAGTTGTTAGGGCATTTATCATGATAATGTTTATGTATTCAGCTATGAAGAAGAGGGCGAATGGACCCGCGGCATATTCAATGTTAAAGCCTGAGACTAGTTCTGATTCACCTTCTGTGAGGTCAAAGGGAGCTCGGTTGGTTTCTGCTAGTGTGGAAATAAATCACATTATGGCTAAGGGTCACGATGGTAGGAGGAGTCAGAGGTGTTCTGGTGTTGTGATGAGTGCGTGAAGGTTGAATGAACCGCTTATTAGTAACACTGATAATAGGATAATAGCAAGGGTAACTTCGTATGAAATTGTCTGGGTGACGGCTCGTAGTGCTCCGATTAGTGCATAGTTAGAATTTGATGCTCATCCTGATCATAAAATGGAGTAGACAGCTAGGCTAGATGTGGCTAGGATAAATAAAAGTCCTAGGTTAAAATTGATTAGGGGATTGGGCATAGGGAGGGGCGTCCATAGTAGGAGGGCAATGGAAAAGGCTAGGGCCGGTGCAATGGTGTAGAGAGTAGTAGTGGAGGTTGAAGGTTTTAAGGACTCTTTGGTGAAGAGTTTGACTGCATCGGCAAAGGGTTGTAACAGTCCGTAGGGGCCTACAATATTACGTCCCTTATGTAGCTGCATGTAGCCTAGCAATTTTCGTTCAGTAAGTGTGAGAAATGCTTTGGCTGCTAGTACAGGTGTGATGGTGAGTAGCAGATTTGTTGTGAACATAATGTTAAGAAGAGGAGTTGAACCTCTGATTGTAAAGTTTTAAGTTTTATGCAATTGCCGGCCTCTGCCATCTTAACAAACCCTGTTCTTGGGCCGTGTGTGTGATCTTTTGTTAAATTAAGGCTAGGTCATTTATGGAATGAGGGCACTTAATGAAGTGGGCCCCATTTCTCTTGTCCTTTCGTACAGGGAGGAATATATAATAGATAGAAACCGACCTAGATTGCTCCGGTCTGAACGCAGATCACGTAGGACTTTAATCGTTGAACAAACGAACCCTTGATAGCTGCTGCACCATTAGGATGTCCTGATCCAACATCGAGGTCGTAAACCCTGCTGTCGATATGAACTCTAGAATAGGATTGCGCTGTTATCCCTAGGGTAACTTGTTCCGTTGGTCAAGTTATTGGATCAATTGTGGGCATTGCGCTTTGACTTGTGTAGTCTTGGCATAGGTCATTCGGAGGTTTAGTTATGCTCCGAGGTCACCACAAGTAAAATTTTTAATGCGGGCATAGTAGTTTGAGTCCGTGGATTTATGTGGGTTTTTGGCTGCATTAGTAAATTAAAGCTCCACAGGGTCTTCTCGTCTTATTGTTTTATGCCCGCCTCTTCACGGGCAGGTCAATCTCACTGGTTGAAAGTAAGAGACAGTTGAACCCTCGTGTTGCCATTCATCCAAGTCCCTATTTAAAGAACAAGTGATTATGCTACCTTTGCACGGTCAGGGTACCGCGGCCGTTAAACATGTGTCACTGGGCAGGCAGTGCCTCTAATACTGGTAATGCTAGAGGTGATGTTTTTGGTAAACAGGCGGGGCTAGGCTTGCTGTGTTCCTTTTACTTTTTTTAACCTTTCCTTAAGTGCCTGCCTGTGTAGGATTAACAGTACAGATAATACTGGCTTGTTTATATTTATTAATATTGGGCTGTTAAGCATCGGTGAAGTATTTTGGTCTGATTTAGGCTTATGCAGTGGAGAAGATGTTCATGTTACTCATACTAACATTATTGTTTCTATGGTGTAATAGATTAATCCAATGTGATGTGAGGAGTTCTATGAGATCTTTGGGATTTTTTAAGTAGTTGATGTTGAGCTTGAACGCTTTGTTAATTGATGGCTTCTTTTGGGCCAACTATGGAAGTTAAATTTTTTACTCTCTATGCAAGGTTTTTCCTAGTGTCTAAAGAGCTGTCCCTCTTTAGACTAGCAGTTAAGTTTAGAGTGGGATTATGTAGTTCTGTGGGTAAACTTAAGGTTGAACTAAGATTCTATCTTGGATAATCAGCTATCACCAGGCTCGGTAAGCTTGTCACCTCTACCCAAAAATCTTCCCACTCTTTTGCCACATAGACGGGTGTGCTCTTTTAGCTGTTTTTGGGTAGCTCGTCTGGTTTCGGGGAATTTGGCTTTCGTTCTCTTTGCGAAATGGTCTCTAGTTAATTCATTATGCAAAAGATATAGGACTGAGTCCTTGCTATTTTGTGCTTGGTTAATTTTTTTTTCATCTTTCCCTTGCGGTACTATGTCTATAGCGCCTAGGTAAAATTTCTATCGCTTATACTTTTGTATATGTAAATGGTTTGGTACATGCTCATTTAGTAATAGTATTAATTGGATTTTTGGGCTAGTGTTGGCTCAGGGCAATCAAGTAATATTGATATCTTCTGGGTGTAAGCCGGATGCTTTATACTGAGCTATGCCTTGCTTTATCCAAGTGCACCTTCCAGTACACTTACCATGTTACGACTTATCTCCTCTGTATAAATGTCAGGGGTGTTTAGTTAAGTTAGTCCTTAAATATATTTGAGGAAAGCGACGGGCGGTGTGTGCGTGCTTCATGGCCTAATTCAATTAAGCACTCTATTCTTAATTTACTACTAAATCCTCCTTGGACTTTTAGATTTCATAAAAGTTATTGTAGGATTTTTCTGGGGTAGAAAATGTAGCCCATTTTTCCCATCTCATAAGCTACACCTTGAACTACCGTTTTTGCGTGGGCGTTTGTGCTTACTTTGTAGCTTTTGTTAGGGTTTGCTGAAGATGGCGGTATACAGGCTGAGCGAGGGATGGTGAGGTGGATCGGGGTTTATCGGTTATAGAACAGGCTCCTCTAGGGGGATGTGAAGCACCGCCAAGTCCTTTGAGTTTTATGCTGTTGCTTGTAGTGTTCTGGCCAGTAGTTTTGTTGTTTTAACTATTGAAGTTTAAGGCTAAGCATAGTGGGGTATCTAATCCCAGTGTGAGTCTTAGCTATTGTGTGTTCAGAAGCTTTAAAGCCACTTTCATAGTTTATTTTACATCAGCTAAGGTTTTCCAATTTAGATGGAGTTTAGCTTTATTGTGTTAGATCTAAAACACTCTTTACGCCGGTGTCTGTTAGCTCGGGTTAATCGTATGGCCGCGGTGGCTGGCACGAAATTAACCAACCCTAGATATAGCATAGCTTCGTTAAACTTTCGTTTATTGCTAAAGATTTGTCACTGCTGTCTCCCGTGGGGGTGTGGCTGAGCAAAGTGTTTTGAGCTGCCTTGCACGTGCTTGATACTTACTCCTCTTAGTCATTGTGACTTATAGGGTGTCTTCACCGGAGTGGGGATGCTTGCATGTGTAATCTTGCCAAGAGCTCATAGAAAGGCCAGGACCAAACCTATTTGTTCATGGGGTGTGTAGACCCGTCTAGGCATTTTCAGTGTCTTGCTTTGGATATATTAAGCTACATAAACGGGAAAGCATGTAGTTGTGGAGTACTGTCTTTGGGGTTGTGGTGGTAAGGGCGTGAGTTTGGTGTTGTGTAAGTATTGGGAAAAGAGGGGGAGAATGGGCTCAAGAGTGGTTAGGTGAAGTAAATTTTATTAGTTGAGGGAATGGCAGTTGGAGTTGTGCATAGCTAAAAGATGACAATGCAAGCTCTGGCCGGGTGAATGTGAAGGCTTTTGTTTTTGGGGTTTGGCAAAAGTGAATTTGTAGGGGAAGGCCGGAGATGATGGGGGAGGGGGTTTGTTGTAAGTTTGTTATGATGATTGTGATATTGGCGCGGCGTGCTGAGCGGTTCACTATTGATATGTCTTACAAGCATGGATGAAATAACAGGAGCGCCGCTGTGCTTCACTTTGGGGACACGTTTAAGTACAAAAGTCATTTTAAAATTTCAGCATTATTGCAAGACAGTTGAGAGCCTATTAGCACAGAATCCCTGGTCTGAATGAAATCAAACAGTTCTTATTAATTATTCATGATGCCATGAATATGTAGCCTTCTTTTTTATAATTGCCAGTCTGTATAACTAACCTTTCAGTTGGTTAAAGTACTTAACAGTAAGTAGAGCTGTAATTTCAACTGTTTATAAAGCATATGGAAGAATGTTTAGATGTTTAATTAGAACCACTTTTTTTAGTTTCACAGAGAATTTTTTTTCTTGTCAATGAGGATCTTTAATTATTTAAACCAAAAGAGAAAAACAGACCAGAAAAGAAAAACAACTAGTAAAGCTCGGAACTGCGAAGGTGACATCGTTCTGTTAGTCTCGGGTTTTGCTTCCTGGGTTTGTGACGTGGTCAGAGTCCTTGTCTTTGATTTCCTAACACAAGTTGTTCAAGTTGGAAGTGAGTGTGAAATTGAGTTAGTCTAGCTTTATTCTTTCACGGATGAGAAGTGAATTATCTTCAGCAAGGTGGGTGCAGGCGTGGTCCCCGGGGGTCACTGTGGTGAACAGGCGGCCCTTGTAGGGAGCCAAGTTCATCATCACTGGGACAGAGCCCAGGACACTTCCCCGGCTGGCCAGCCTCTTCCTAGAACCCCACACATTGCAAAGGATGGAGTCCAGATCTATACCATAAAGAAACGAGGGTGGTTACAGAAAGCACCACGATCTCAAGTTAGTGGCTCTGAGCACCCCAACGTTGGGGCACCTCAGCATCCTGTGTGGCTCAGGCTGTGCCCAGCAGGGAGGCCGGCCCGATGGAGCTGCGGTCTCCACCCTGAGAGTGAGGGCTCCTTCCCCCAGCGTGGATTAAAGCACCGTGTGTCCACCTGTGCAGTGCCTGGTCCCAGTGGCCCTGGAGGGCTGAAACCCTGGGTCCTGCCACTGGTCCGGGGCATCCGTTTCCCCTTCTTGCAGTTCCTGTGTCTGTGTGTCCAGGGGGCTCCGATCCCTGTCTCAGGACCATGGGTGAGGGGTCAAGTTCAACCGCTTTGTAGCTGGCCCGGATCTTGGTTCTGTGGATCCTCGCTGTGTAGCTCTGGAGCAGTTCTGTCCTCAGGAGAGGGATCCTCACAGCCACCTCTTGGGGCCATGAGGAGAATTAATAGGATGACCCCCGGGTAGCTGCTCAAAGCCCTGTGCGGGGCCAGCCCTGTGTCTCCACCAGTTCCTTCGCTCTGTGCTCCCCCCCCCCCAGTGTCACATCGCCAGCCTTTATTTCCTTTTCCTTGGACCCAGGCAGCGAATGCTCCGCTGGTCTTGGCAGCCCCTACTCTAGTCTGTCCTCAAATCACTTCCTGATGGACAGCCGTGACTAGCCATCGGCGTGACCAAAACCCCAGAAAATAGAACCCAACTTTCCTATTAAGCTGTACAGAGCTGTCCCAGCCCCACTTTCCACAGGCTGTCCTCATTCGCCATGGGATCCGTGGTTCTCACCTGGGGCTGGGGTGCCCCTGGCATCTGGTAGAGAGTATCAGGGATGTCCCTCCAGGCCCAGTACACTCCCCCAGCAACTGCCCATGTTTAGGATGTGTTTGAGTTTCTGTGATTTTTCCTGCACTGAAGCTACTGGGCTGGCTCTGAGTCACCGTCATGGGACTTCATGTTGCCCCGACGGGAAACGGCGTGGGTGGAGGGCTGCACAGAGGCTTACGGCCGTGACAATGAAGGGCTTGTTGCCTCTTGGGACAGCGAGTTCAAGCTCTTTGTGATTGTCAGCATAAAGAGTGACCCTCTGAGGACATGGCTGTAATTCAGGGTGGCAGGGTTGATTGTCATCGTTGATATCAGGTACCTGCCTCTAAAATGACGGTACCCGTAGTGCGGCTCCAGGAGGGCAGCTCCTGCCAAACACACGTGCTCCTGGGCCCCTGCAGACAAGGTCGTGTTGCCAGCCAGGCCTGCAGCTGTGGGTGCAGAGGGGTCTACAGGGCACCGAGTGCCTCCCTCAATTGCTTGTGGGGCCCAGCCCCCCGTCCCACCTGGTCCCCAGTGCGGCTCCTCCCAGGATTCTCCCAGGCCCATGCACACCTCCGTCTTCACAGCTTCCGTAGTTTTCTCGTGGGCGCCCCAGGTGGGCGCCTGGGCAGGGTTCGTGTGTTAGTTGAGTTCTCTCTAGCCGTCCCCAGCTCGTGGCTCAGCAGGTCCCTTCAAATGAGTCAGCCAGCTGTGTGCCTGCATGTTCAGGATACTTGTCAGGGGCCTTCCTCAGAGCAAGACTGATGCTCACCTCATCCTTGGGACTTTGGAGCCCGCCCTGGAGAGACTCCAGCCACATCCAAAGGGGCCGTCCGGGTCCTGCAGGCTGGTGGGAGTGACTTCTGAGCCACTCGAGACCACACTTTGTGTTCCTACACCCCACAAAGCCACTTAAAGTGCCATGTTCTGGTGCCGTGTGCCTCACAAGTGTGCCACACAAGCCTGCACGGGGATCTGAGCGGGCGCTGCCTTCCTCAGGCTATGCTGGAGTTTTGGGGCAAATGGAGCACTCGTGGCTGTGATTCTCGCCACTGGACTTCCTTAGAGGGTCTCACCCGCAGCCTGAGGACCACATCGGCAGCCACCGAGGAGCCGCCAGGTGCGGCGTTGGTCCCACTCAGTTCTTCTCGACTTTGGTGACAGAGGAGACAGCAAAACTTCAGCTGGGAGCCCCAGGCCTTCTCTGCTTGGGGTCCTGGGACTGACATAGCACAGATCCTGCCATCCACGTGCTGGGGGCCCCGCCGTGCTGCTCCCTCCTCTGGTCAGGGGCTGCGCCCTTGGGCTGTGTAGCTCCGGGTTCTCGCACTCAGGGGCCCAGGGAGGGTCTTGGATGAAGAGAGAAGGAGAAGGGCGGCGGTTTGAGCCCAATTGTGTTGGCTTCATCTTTTGCCTCTTGTTCCTAAGTACATTTGCAAAGTTTTCGAGGTGAAAACTCACAAGGGATTTTTAATGACAGGAATCTGTGAATTCCACGGAAGCCAAGTCTGTCCACCTCTTTCACCCACCTCATTTCTCCCCATTGGGGCTGATTTTGGCAGCGTTCCTAGGGGCAGGGACGGAAGGGGTGGGGGCCAGCCCTCGGCCCTGTGTCCCTCCACTCCTCCCCTCAGCGCCACAGCATTTCGGTGTCATCCCCTTCCCTGCGTCCTCATGAAAACCAAGTGCGGCTGGAGGGAGATGCCTGCACCCGCTCCCGTGACCTTCCCGGCCAGCCTGGCTGCAGCGGCCTCTCCGCAGGCATCTTTCTGGTGCTGCCTCCTTGCCCCTCCCATCATCTGACGCTCATGCTCCTGAATCTTCACGCGTGTGCTCCGTGCAGCCACCTCACGGGCTCCCTGGGAAAGGAGACAGTGTCTCACGCCAGTCAGAATGCTCTTAGCTGTCCACTGAATAGTCCAACACAGAATCATTCCTCTGTGATTATTGATGCTTTGTTATGTAGAACTGGAATAAAGAAAAAATGAATTTACACATCACAGCCATCAGGTTGAAGCTTGGTAATTGCATTAGGGAATTAAATGAGAGCATTTGAGCTTCTCGAGTTCTAATTCCACATCTTCATATCCCCATCACCCCATACCCAGTGTCCAACATAGCTCTTGGTCTAGGAGTTTCTTGATAAATGCTTATTGAATTGAACTGGACTGAGCTTAACATTCCCACCCAGAGTTAGAAGCCAGTCCCTGAACAAATTGCCTTTAGAACATGAGTTTGACATTACTGTGGTAAGGGGTATCCTACACGTCATAATTCCTAGTCAGTATCCAGTATTTAGTCAAAGAGACTCAAGTATAGAGAAGCATAGGCCCATCTGGTGAAAGGGCAGGGCATGGTGCTTTAGGTCCAGGTCCCCAATATCAACTATGAATATAAAACGTTGTCAACTCCAATTACAGCCCTGTCCTCAGCTGTTCACTGTTTACGCTAACAATTATAAACAGCTTGAACTTGCTGTCCTGAGAGGCAACACACCCTCCATTCTCTCTGCAGTGTAGCTGCCTTGGTGGATGGAACATGCCCCTCCTCCCTCCCTACTCCATCCCTCCCTCCCCCTTCCTCTCTCCCTCCCTTTCCCCTCCTCTCTCCCTGCTTACCCCTCCTTCTTCCTGTCTTCTCTCACCTTTCTCCCCCCACCTTCTCTCCTGGAGAAGGAGCAGAAGAGAGGAGACCTCCGGAATCTTCTGCTTCATCCAAGCAGCTTGGGGGCAGCATCAACAGCTGAAATTTGGCTGCCCCAGCAGGTGCCTCAGGGCAGCCTTTCTAATGGGAATCCTGGAATCATGTCTTTCCTTAATGTGTCCTAAAGGCTGGAGGACGTGAAGTGAAACAATGCTCCATGCTCAGTCCTGTGATTTTGTGTATTTCTTGGACTACTTTGAAATTAAACTAAATGATACCCAAGGTAGAGCAAAAAAAAAAAAAAAAGAAAAAACAGGCTATGGTGTTTGAAAACAAACAAAACCATTTGGTTTGTTGGTTTGTTCTTAGACCTTCACAGGCTCCTAGGTCACACGTTTCAGTTTCTCAGCGAGTGATATTCTCGTGTCAGCCTCTTGTTTGACGATGTCAGCCACAGCAGAAAGAAGCACTCCGTAGGCCCCGTGCTCAGCACCTTGGCGTGAGCTCCTGCCATCTTCCATTCATGGTCATCACAGCTCTGTGCAGTGGGCGTCGTCCTCCACAGGATGGAGGATGGAGGCGGAAGGGTGAGTGATGGCAGGATCACATGACGGGTCTCTCCCAAGGTAGGGAGCGGAACCGGCCCAGGACCTTAGTGCCCATCGCATCCTTCTTCTCCTCCTCTGCCACTCTGTGACTGTTGACTCGGGCTGCAGGGACAGACATGAGTATGTGCAGAGCCTGTGTGCACCCCTGGGAATGTGTGCTCATATTGGCAGGGAGGGATGTGAGTGTGTACAGAGCGTGTGTCCACACCTTGGAGGTGTATGCTGGCATTGGCAGGGACAGATGTGAGTGCGTATGGAATGTGTGTGCACACCTTGGGGATGTGTGCTGGCATTGGCAGGGACAGATGTGTACAGAGCGTGTGTGCACACCTCGAGGTGTGTGCTGTTGTTGACAGGGACAGATGTGTACAGAGCGTGTGTGCACACCTGGGGGTGTGTGCTTATGTTGTTTTGTAAGCGGCAAATACATGGCCCGTTGCGTCGGGCGGCCCTGCGCCCCTGCTGAGTCCGTCAGTGGCCCTCGGGTTGGGGTCTCCATCTCCCCAGACAGCACTCGAGTGGCTTGAGGTTTCAGATTCTTCCTCTCTGGGTACTTGGGCCTCCTCAGGACCAAACATCAGAACCAGCCAACTGCAAACTACAAGAACGTTCAAATGCATCTTCAGTAGGAAAAACAAAAGCAATTGGAAAAATTTTCCAACGTGACCCCGTGGTTAAGCCGTTCGATACTCCAGCCAACAGATTGAGTCACTTTAAAATTCACACCAATTAAAATGGTTGTGAGAGTTGCAGAGCTTCAGCACTAAACCTTGAAATCATTGAAGCATTCTGCTCCACTTGCTTACAAACTAGGGTGGGGATACCTTTCAGTCCAAAGTAGCAAGCTTCTAAATCCAGCTTAGATGCGAGGCTCCCACTGACACAGGAAGAGACAGTGGCCCTTGATTATTCTCCTGTGTTCAGTTATTTTGTCTTTTTTTTTTTTTTTTTTAATCCTGATCATCACTTCTGCTTTTCCAATTCAAACTAAAGGGAGTTTAGTTCTGTTTTGGAGAAGCTGTGGTTAGTGGTTTCTTTTCATGGTTTGCTTAATCTCTTCAGTCTGGTGCTTACATTACCCAAATAGACTTTTCTTGAGTACGACAGTGCCATAACCCAGGGCTTCTCCCTCCATATCTGCTCCCCAGGAGGCTCCCTAGGAATGGGCGCTGGAGATCCAGCCCCTCTCTGTGTGCCGTTTTCTTTGAGTCCAAGGTAGGTTTGGCTCAGAGAAGAAAAGAGGCCTCCGGGTTAGGTGCCTCTGACTGCTTGCTTGTGAAATGTTTAATGATAAGGCGCCTTCCAAACTAATTTTACCCATTGATAGTTGTAGCTTGAAGTATCACTGCAGTCATAAGAACAAGAAACACTCCCATAAAGTAGATTAGCAGAAAAAAGCCATAAAAGTTTAATACAGCGCAAATAAAATGGTGTTTTAAGAATGAACAGGGGAAATGCTCTCAGTCCAGCCAGATCCAGCTGTGGCGTCAGTCCAGCTGTGGCGTCCTCCTGTAAATACATTCAGCCACTTGTGGCCCTGATCGCAATCACTACTCTGAATTGTGATCCAGAATGTTATTGGGGGCCGATGCTGGGACTGTGCCAGCAGCTGAGTCTGATTGGACGTCACGGTGGTGATGTGCTTAGCGCAGCCAGCTGGGCTGAGTGGTGGCCACCCGTGCACTCGCCATGTGCAGCCGTTGTTCTGGTGATGGGGTTGCACGTGGCGCGGCTTGTCCACCTGGGCTACTTAATGTACTGGGAACCCAACCGCTGGCGGGTGCCTCCCGACATGGGAGCTGTCTTTTTTATGCAGGGCCCTCTGGCGCTGCAGACCCCTGCCGCCAGTCTGAGCTCACAAGGAGGTACCGGAGGGCTCTGCTGGGGCCTGGAGGTCCCTGAGCAGGTGGTCAGTCATTGCTTGTGGAGTGGTCCATGGCCTGTGAGTTTATTCCCGGGGTTTGTGTGGGCGAGGTTAACCAGTTCACAGCTGGGCACTGATCCCTTACACAGGTGACACTAGTTAAAGTGGAATCTATATTAGCTTGCACGGGAGCGTGTGAGAAGCTGGGAGGGTGGGGAGGCTTGACCCTAGCACTAGAGCCTGGGCTCCTGACGTTCTGCATCTTCCTGTTGAGGGGCCGTCAGGGCCGCTGTGGGTCCTGAAGACAGTAGGTGCCATATGGACCAGGGGATGCAGAAGCCTCTAGAGGCTGTGGGGGGCAAGGAGACAGTCGCTTCCCCATGAGCCAGCCCTGCCGATACCTCGATGTTAGCTGGTGGGACCTGTTTTGGACTCCAGCTTCCAGAAATGTGAGAAAATAAGTCAGTGTTTAGGGCGCTAAATTTGGGGTGATTTAGTGGAGCAATAGAAAACTAGCCCACAAGGTGCACGCATTAAGTGTGCTCTGTCCAGGTGTTCACAGTTGCGTGAGGGGGATGGCATCGGGGTTCTGGGAACTGTGCAGTTTTACTGAAGGAAGGGGGCTGACCACGCCTTTCCTCATGTAACTGAAGGTATGTATGCCTGCCACACCGCCCGGGAGACAGGGACTAGAATTCTGACTTTATTTCTTATGGGAACCAAGCCACAGTCAGAACACGGTGAGGGCTGAAATGAGCTTCCTACAGCCTGAACTGGGAAGAGGAATCGCAAGTAGCTTGTTTTTTTCTACACAGACCTGTCCTTTCAGGTTTTGTTAAGTTTTGGAAAAAGGGAGAAGCCAGGCACAGCTCGGTGAGGGACAGTGTTTCTGGAGGTGGCGGGGCTTCAGCCTTAATGTGGCCGTGTGGTTGGGAGGCTCAGAAACTGCTCTCCAAGGACACTCATCTGTTCTTATTGCACTAATACCTCATTTACAGAAATCCACAGAAATTACAGTGCAGGAGGCCTCTGGTCTGGATGGGTTGTGTGGACCGAGGTCACGGGGTGTTGTCCCAAGTGCTTATCCTGATCTGGCAGAGGCTCTGTTCCCAAATAATTATTCCACAGTTTCAGAGCCTAGATCTGAGTGGTAGTCTTTTAACTTTGTTGCATAAAAGTAAACAAAGTATGTCTTGAAAGTCTAAAAATCCATGTGGTAATCATGGCTGTAAACTCATACATGGGGCTTGGGATGGAGTGAAAACCACCGTCACCTGGCATGGACGCTGCCTGGTATTTTTAGCGTGGTGGCCTGCTCGTACCTTGAACTCTATCTGCAGTGTGAGCAACAGCTGTGCATTTGAGAAATGTGGGCAGGTCAGCTTGCTTCTCCAGAGGCCTGCGGGCATCCGGGTGAGGGGCCTGGGATGAGGCCACATGAGCGGGAAGGAGCTTGGTTGTGTCAGCAGATATGCAGATATGTCTGCCTCTACAGTCCCGCAAGCCAGCCAGAACGCAGTTTTCCTTTGGTCATCTAATGCCAGAAAAAACCTGTTTCTTAGAGATTCTCGTAATTTATATGAATGAACCATTTGACCATACATAAAATGTTATAAATGTATGAGGCTTTACAACTTGGCAGATGTGTAACTCACGTGTCATTGTATCAAACTGTTGAAGATACTTGTTTCACTTGAAGGTTTTTAGCATTTTTTGTGCAAACCAAATGCCAGTAGCATTTTGAAGGAGTATTTTGGAATTTTAAACACAGTGGGATGGTGCTGGGTCTCTGGGATACTGGTGAGGTGGACGTGACCTCAAGCTCTTGTAGCTGTCAAGCAGGATTGCTAAATTGTCACACCTGCAGTGCTGGAAGTCCAAGTGGATTTCTGCAAATGAGGTATTAGTGCAATAAGGAACAGATGAGTGTCCTTGGAGGGCAGTTTCTGAGCCTCCCCGACACCGCAGGAGGAAGCGGGGGAGGGGGGCAGTTACCCACCAGAACCTGGACGGTGGAGCCGGGTTTGCTGGTGGTCCTGCTTGGCAGGTCATTACGTGCAATAAGAAACAGATGAGTGCCCTTGAGAGCGGTTTCTCATCCCCCTTCAGAACCGCAAGTGGAAGATGCTCCAAGGTGGGGGGTGGGAGTTCGGTTATCCACAGGAGCCTGGATGATGGAGCTGGGTTTGCTGGTGGTCCTGCGTGGCAGGTCATTACATGCAATAAGGAACAGGTGACAGCCCTTGAGGGCAGTTTCTCGGCCTGCTTCGGAACTGCAAGTGGAAGACGCCCCAAAGTGAGGGGGAGCTGGTGGTCGGTTATCCAGTGGGGCCGGATTTGCTGGTGGCCGCTGCGTGGCAGGTCACTGCGTGGAGCCATGGGAGGTGAGTGGAATGAGAATAGAGGATCCACCCTCCACAGCTACTGCTGGGAGTTGGCTCTGGTAGCAGAAGGAGCATAGAGGGAATCCCATCAGGTGCAACACGACTGGGGTCCCACGTGTGCTGGACGCCGAGGTGTGGCTATATGTAATCTCAGTCTGCACAGCCGTCCTGATGAGTGGGCTCAGTCACCTTCCCATCTCACGTTTGAGAAATCTCTGGGGCTCACATCACAGCTGGGTGGGTTGGAACTAATGTCTCAGGCAGGACGTTGGCCCCAGAGCCCAGATCTTACCTGCCCCCGCTCTTTTCAGTCCTCCAAGCTTGTAGAGAGGGGTGTGTGGTGGTGGGTGGTGGCTGAGAAACCAACACTAGTAGAAGCGGGGGAGGAAATAAACCAGGCAGCAGACAGAGGCAGTGCTTGGGAGGTCTGCATGGGGTCTGGGTGTGGGGGGCACCTCTGGGCTGGTGAAGCCCGTTCTGTGCTCCTGGCTTGCCCAACCTTGGCCCTCAGCCACATGCTGCATGCTTTAGCTGAAATCTCAGTCCCTCGTGTGGTGCGGGCATCTTTTTTCCCTGGCTTTGCCTCTCCTTAAATCACGGAGTCTCAGTGGGGATGGCGGGGTGGTTGGTGGTCCATGGAATTTGCCCTCCACCTCCCCATCCTTGTCCTGTCCTGTCTGGCCTATTACCTGAATCTGTGTCTCTTCAGAGCCTGCAAATGAGTGGAGGCCACGGCAGCCTCTTGCTGACCGACCTCTCAAACTTTATTCATCAGAATCGTGTTAAATGCTGATTCCTAGGCACCCCCATTAGACTCTACGCCTGCCTGGCATGGGTACTTTGGGGAAGGTACAGAGGGTTGCTGGGCTGTTCCGGGGGGAATTTGCATTGTTGGATGTCTACTGTGTTGCTTCCAGCACTCTACTTTCCATGCACACGTGGCATTAAACCTGGAAGACCTCTGGGTGCTGTGCTGGTGAAGAAGCCCTGGCTGGATGAGGGGCTGCTGGGGCTCAGACTTGATTCCTGGGCTGGGGGCTGTGGGCTTATTCTCTTCAGTGGGCCTGCTGATGGGATGCCCTGAGAAGTCCTGCTGTGCACTCAGGGGAAGGTGCAGAGACAGGCTCAGGAAAGACAGAACGTGGATTTAAAAATTCCTACTGGAAAATCTTTTATGAGCAAAGTAATTTGCATCTAACTGAAGACAATCATTACTTGAATAATTGGTTTGTTTACAAAGTTGGTCCTATGAACAGATTAAAGTTTTCATTCATGCCTTATCTATAATGTAAATAGGAGCTATTACCGCAACGTAAATTAGCTTTAAATTTCATATCAGATTGCAGTCCAGATTATAAATGGCTGCTTGATAATCTAACTGATAAAACGGAGGAATTCAGTGCTTGGAACCCAGAGTGAAGGGAGCAGAATTGCTTTGGTTTCTCAAAAGCGTGTGACTGAGGGGTGACCTGGGGTGAAGGGAAGTGGCTGGAGTCATTACACTCGAGGAGATGATCTGCCTCAGGCTTTCTCAGCTGTCTTCTGGAAAAACAAAACGGTGATAAATGGAAAAATTCAGCACTGAGTTCGTCTATGCCCTGAGCTTCTCATACGGTCATTAATGGGCTGTATCTGTGAAGCCTCCACACAGGCACAAGGGAATTAGACCAGAGTAAGGCAGCCGGTGACCTCTGGCGTCTGGACCGCGTGTCATTTCCTAAAGCCCTTTTGGGTGAAATGACAGTGGTAATGTCGTTCGGAGGAGTGTAATCTCACGTATGAGATGCAGATTTTAAATGACGCAGATTTTAAACACCAAAGTCGGGAAGTTGTGTTGGGAGTGGCTGTCTTCCAAGTGGTTTTCTGTGCTGCCATGGATGAGGCGTGGATGTGTCATCTGTTGGTGAGATCCACTGGTGAAGGGGCTAAGCAAACCGAGGGGAGGGGGGGTGTGAAGCTACATCTCTTCTGGCATCCCAAGTAAATACATTTTGTAAAACTTGTGAATTGGACCCTGACCCTAACCCTGAGTGTTGAAGTCTGGTGCAGTGTCTTGAGCCCTCTTCTGCATTGAGGGTGAGTGACTGTAAATGACCGATTCCTCAGTGGTGAAAGTTCAAATTTAGCTTCCCTGAGGAAGCCAGACCTCAGTCACCTGTATCTCCATTGTAAACACTGTGACCCCTACGCGGGTGGCTGCAAGTTTCCAGGCCTTCCTTGGAGAAGCAGCCGTGAGGTGCTTGATGATTTGATAACATCAGCCACCTGTCTTCTGTCTAATCACGGTACGAATGATTCTCCTACAAGGAAATGGATCTGGTTTCTTCCCAATCGTTGGAAGAAGCAGCCCGCCTAGGGACTGCACCGTCCTCTGCACTTTCACAGCGAAGCCTGTGTCTGTCTCCGAGGAGTGTCACGTGTGTCGTGGGAATCGTCTCCTTAATTCTTCCTGCTTTTGAGGGCTCGGGTAGCTCTGCCTGTTTCACTCGGGATGAGCAGCGGGTGGTCTCTGGCTGCTGTGGGACCAGGGCTTGGGTTTCACCTGGGACGAGCAGCGGGTGGTCTCTGGCTGCTGTGGGACTAGGGCTTGGGGGTGCATCATCACATCCGGTGGCCTGTCCAGGTGGGCATCATTGTCTTTTGCCTGTTGGCTGAGGCAGCTGTGATGCCATGGGGGTCATGCTTGTCAGGGCCAACCCAGTTCTTCGCGTGTACACCTCTCCTGCTGGAGTGCCTTTCCTTATGATGACTTGTTGAATTAGCGTGGAGAATGCAGAGAGGCTCTGGGCCTCTCCTTCCCATTCTTACTCCCTGGGGCTGTGATGCCCGACAAGGGAGCCCATAGCCAGAGGCTCCTTTAAATTTAATTAGAATAAAGATTTGATTACATAGCTAAACACATTTGAAAAGAACTTCACAGATTAAATTCCAGATTCAACCCTTCAGGCCCAGTGGCCACGTTTCGGGGCTCAGCAGCTGTAGGTAGCTGTTGTCTTTCTGTGTTGGCTGAGCAGATTGGGGCATTTCCAGTTCAGCAGGCAACTCTCTTGCATGGCTCTGCCTGTGGTGAGGACACCTAGGCTGGAGAGCCTTCTGGGGATCCCTTAGGCCTCTGGCTGCAGCCAGGCTGCATGGTTCCTGTGCCCCGGGTCCTCTGCAGGCCCAGATGGATCCCACCACAGAGCCAGCACTGCTAGACTTGGGTACTGTGTGCAGACAGCAGAGGGGCACGTCCGGGCCTTGCAGGGCCTGGGGTGACTGGCCTCTTTGGCCAGGCTCCTGTCTCCGAGTCTTCAGGGGAAATGCATCCACCATCCACCATCCACACCGTTCACCAGAGGAAAACTGCAGGCTTCTCTGTGGATGGTGAATTGAGATCATGCAGAGTGACTAGGTTTGGGCTCCTGACCAGCGTGGAACCTGATACCTTTAGGTGGAACCTGACATGCCTCCATGTGTACATGGCAAAGAGAATGCAGCATTGTCAGCTTGAATCCAGATGTGCTCCCGTTTTGAGGTGGAAGGTTCTGGGAGTATTGGCCATTGGTGATTGTGCTGCCGTGGAGGGCTTTGAATGCAGGCACTGGTTTGGGATAACCCTGGTTTCCTGGTGCTGTATGTGGGCATCCCTGAATATCCTGGACTGGAGGAAGGCAGGGGAGATGGGAGGGTGAGAAGAGGTCAGGTGTTTCCAGCTTTGGGGACTGATGCCATCAGATGGCCGAGATCAGGATGGTGGTGGCCAGGAAACCAAAGCAGGGGTGCGTGGAAGTGTCATGTTTCCCGGAGCATGGGGAAGACCTGTTGAACTCTATTCCTGGGCAACAGTTCTTCCATTCTCAGGAATCTGTGCCATTGTAATTGAGTAGCAAATTCTGTAATTGCTCTAATTACTTAGTGTTAAGTCCCCATTCCAATTACCATGAATTAGCAACAGTGATAACAGTTTCCCTGGTCAAACCTTACCAAGAAAAACCAGTAGAACTAGTTTTAGTTGCCTCCAGTTCCCTCCAAATCAGATTCCTTAGCGGCTTGTGTCCCCACACTTGCTGCAGTTTCTCCTGGGCCTGGCAGGCACATTCCAGACATTCACATCTCAGCTCAGATGCAGGCGTGCACATTATTTATAGAAAATTGCACTGTGCTGTGATCGGCTTGAGCTGACGTTCTCTAGGTGGGAGGCGGAGGTTCAAAAGTTCTAATGGGATTAAATTAGAAATATGAAATTTTAAAATTTACGTGTTATGAACTCTGTTCAGTTATTTCCTCTGAAATGAGAGACTATTTGCAGATGAGGCAGTCAGCCTGCAGCTCTCCTTAGATCTGTCCTAGACTTCGATGCCGTCCTTTGGCCTCTTCCTGGGTGTGGGGTGCTCTGCTTGAAGCAAAACCAAAGGCAAGAACGTGGTCTGCATCACTACTGCAGCCAGCTCAACGCGCACACCCACTGGGAGGGGGGTTTGATCACTTAACATTTTAAATGCATTTAACATTAAACCAGCAAGTCAGCCAGTGCTTTCTGTAAGCAAGCTGCCTGGCTCATGGGAACCTGACACTTGACTTTTCGGAAGAGAGTACTTGCTTCTGTGGAGTGTCAATATTTGTCTCATTTCTTGAGACTCTGCTCAAAGTGATGAACGTGAGCAAATTAGGGCCTTTTTTTTTTTTTTGTAAATTGGGCCACAGAGCTCTCTAGGCACAGTCAGGGGAGTAAACGGCTGTGAAAGATGCCGCCTGATGTGAGCCATGGCCAGGCACTTTGGGACCTGGGATCCCATCTCCAGCCTTTCAAAGGACACAGAAGAATATAAAATGCAGATGGGACAGTTCATATTTTGGGCATCTCTGTTCTTTTGAAATCAAAGTGCAAAGAAAAAGTTTTGCCTTGAGGTCTTAACCCATACTTGATTTTCTCCTGAGGTTTTAAAATTTTCTTAACTGCTTTTTTCTCCTCTGATCCTTGCGGAACTTCTACTTTCATATCTTCTTAAAAGATATGGTTAAATTCAACACTGAAATTTAAAAACATGCTTTTATATTTTTCTTTAAACTGATGTATCTGACATTGGTGAAGAACTAACTGGGAGTATTGGTTTATTTTTATTGTTTTGAGACAGTCTTGCTGTGTTGCCCAGGCTGGAATGCAGTAGCACGATCTTGACTCACTGCAGCCTCACCTCTTGGTTCACGCCATTCTCCTGCCTCAGCCTCCTGAGTAGCTGGGATTATAAGTGCCTGCCACCATGGCTGGTTCATGTTTGTATTAGTAGAGACGGGGTTTCAACATATTGGCCAGGCTGGTCTTGAACTCCTGACCTCAGGTGATTCACTCACCTTGGCCTCCCAAAGTGCTGGAATTACAGGCACGAGCCACCACACTCGGCCTGGGATATTCTTGATTATAACTGTAACATATCCCTTTAATAAAAACAAAACAGAACAACAACAACAACAAAAAACAGCTGTCTGAAAAGTCTTGAAATTAAAGAGTTCACTTGGACAGGGATTTGGACACCAGTTGAATGGCCCAGCACACCATAGTTACATGGGCCACTCGGCCTGTTAGATCCTTAGGGTATTTGAAGTCATGTGGACATTTGCATTTCTGCCTCTGGATATCGTGTTAGTATTCGGCTAGTGTTTGAGGGCCAGGCGCAGATCTTGGGAAAAAAAGAGCCCCTGCCCTCACGGCACTTCTCTTCCGTGTGTGTGTTAGGAAAATAGAAAGCATAAGATACTTTTTTCAATGAGCTGGGAAGATGGAAAAACAAGCTTAAGATGTTTACTTGTTCAGAAGAAGGGAAGTGCAAGGAACACTCAGCTTTGCTGCTGCTGAAGGAGGCCCCTGGTGGAGGCTGTTTCAGAGGTGTGGTTTCTCTGAGAAAGGTGGTAAGAGGCAAATAGGATGCCCCTTCTGGTTTGCCAGAGATGGGGAAAGTTACTATCCCCAAAACAACCTCAGCATTCTGGCAAAGGCTTTGGAAAACCAGCTAAGGTGTGGGACCTTGTTGGCCGCTGGGTAGAAGGAAAACATTGCTGGTCCTGAGGACTGTACTGTTCTTCCACTGCTATAAAGAACTATCTGAGGCTGGGTAATAAGGAAAAAAAGGTTTAATTGGCATACAGTCCTGTGGGTTGTACAGGCTTCTACATCTGGGGAAACTTACAATCAGAGTGGAAGGTGAAGGGGAGGCCGGCATGTCTTCACATGGCTGGAAGGGGAGAGAGAGTGAAGGGGAAGGTGCCATGCACCTCCAAACAACCAGATCTCAGGAGAACTATCATGAGGACAGCACTTGGGGGATTGTGCTAAACCATTAGAAACCACCCCCATGAGTCAATCACCTCCCACCAGGGCTCATCTCCAACACAGGGTTAGAGTTCAGCATGAGATTTGGGTGGGGACACACAGTCACACCGTGTCAGGCTTCCCATTCTTCTGCACATGCTTCGCAAATGGTTCTGTCATTGGCTTTTGTTTCTGTTGATACATAATATATGTACATATTTTCAGAGTGCATGTGATACCTTGATTCATTCCTATATTGATGAAATCTGGGTACTTGGGATGTCTTTCACTTTAAATAGTTTCTTTTCCTTGTGCTGGTTATGTTAAGTTATTCTCTCCTAGCTGTTTTGAAATACACAGTAGATGACCCCCTGCCATCCCTCTGCTGATTTATCAACAGTAGGTCTCGTGTTCCCATTAGGCTGTGTGTTTGTGCCCGTCACCAGCCTCTGCCCATCCTGCTTATGAGTGGGCTCTGCTGGGCCCTGTTGGCCACCTACTCTTGGCCTCCATGAGATCTGCTCTCAGCTCCTGCTTATGAGTGAGAACATGTGCCGTTTCCTTGCTTGGCTCGTTTGCTTAATGTAATGTCCTCCAGCTCCATCCATGCTGTCGTGGATAACAGGGCTCTCCGCTGTGTGGTGGAATATTTCTCCTTTGTATGTTCGGGCCACGTTCCCTTCATCCCCTGTTGATGGGCACTCAGGTGATTCCAGACCTTGGCTGCTGTGGATGGAAGCTGAGAGCAGTCACTGGCTTTATACTCGGGGGATGTGAGCCACTTTGATGGTCTCAAGCAGCCTATCCCCAAAGTCCTCCGTAGAATGCCGCAGTCGTTTGTACCCATGGCTTCTTCCACCAGGATGAACAGCTGGGAAGGGGCTTTGAGTGAACGCTTGGGTTTCTGTCTTTAATTGGTACCCAGCTGAACTGGCCAAGCAGGGGTCCCAGTGACCCTGGACACTACCTCACATAAGGTCCAAAGATGCAGTTAGGTTCATTTTTTAACTTAAAAAAAAAAATGCTTTTGACCTGGTTAAGCTATAGCATTATCAGTTAGAGTTTTTCATACTGGAAAGGTGTATATTTTATTTTCTAAGAAGGAAAGAAATCCTGTTAAATACTCTAACCACAGATTAAATCATGTCAAGGAAAGAGGTATTATTTTGGAGGAAAATCACCCCTGCATGTCAAAGATCAAGGAGATGACTTACATTGTTTAATTGAGTGAATTATGAAATCTTAAGTGGTTTTAAGAAGACGAGCTGTGGATGCTGCAAGACATGAGACTGATGCTGATTTAATGTTAGCCCTGACAGAATGTGGCTAATATTTAAAGCTTGCTCCAGTATTGCTTGATAGATTGTAAGTTAACGTAAAGATCTGTTTGATGCTTTTATTTTACAAAATATTATTGAGAAAAAGTTTGACAGCCAAGGAACAGCCTTCAAGCAATTTCTTCCTAATTTCTATCACCAGAAAAATGTGTCCTGTTAATTCCAGAATTTACTTTTGGAAAGTTCCCGTAAGGAGAGCAGAGGTATTGGTGGTTGAATGGTGACTTGAATTTAGGTGAAGATCGTTAAATATTTCATAGTCATGTTTGTCTTGGTGGTTTTAGCAATTTTATATTAAATTTAGAACGGTGAGTCAAACCAAATGTGTCCTTTTGCTTTTGTGATACTCCTTTGTATGACTATACTGGTAAAGAATGATAAAATGTGTATAGGGTATTTTTTCTGTGTGGATATTAGGATTTTGAGGGGAACAAATTAATCATTCTTCTAATATACTCTGCTGTGTGTTGGGTCCTTTGTATATTAGTTGAATCACTATAATGAGGACCACTTGAAAGTCTGTTTCTATACAAGATCTTTTATATGTTGACTTGTGTGATGCAAAATCCTTCATCCTCTAAGAAGACTAACCAATGGGTTGGAGGAGAGATTTAATCACCCATTAGGTCTATTCCGAATGCCCAGAATTGAATGCAAGTACTAATGATGTTTTTGAAGTGGTGTGTGTGTGTGTGTGTGTGTGTGTGAGTGAGTGAGTGTGGTGGACTCCCTTTTAGGTCATGGGAGGGAGGTAAAGCAAAGATCAGATTTGCTGATGAACATTTGTGCATATGCTAGTGGAGAAGTCATATGACTTGACTGCACCTGTGTACTCTGATTTTGGTTTCGTTAGTGTCCATAGCCACAAGCCTCAGCCGCCTCTAGGACCCACCCTGAGGGGCTGTGGTGAGGGTTATTACAGAGTCGTGTGTCTTAGCGAATGGCACAAACGGCCTTGTGGGCCTACTTTGGCTTTGTTTGAACCCCTAGATTGTTAAACTAAGTTTAACATTTTGAGGATTGTAAATTGTGATTCTTGTCTAAGAAGAGGTTTCTGTTGTCTCTGAAGACAGGAGCCACAATACAGATGGTCCCTGGCTCACAATGGTTACATTTGTGATTTTTTTTTTCAACCTTGTGATGGTGTGAACTAGTCACACTCAGTGCATTGTTTGGCCCAAGGTGGGCTGCCTCTGGATGAACCCGTTGTAAGTTGAAACTGTTATGTCAAATGCACTTTCTATTTAGGATATTTTCAGCTTACGCTGGGTTTATTGGAACAGTTTCATCCCATGGTAAGTCAGGGAGCAGATGTGCTCATAAAAGTAGAGACGATCTCATAGATACCATGAGATATAATGTCTCTGATGTTATAGAGATACGATGAAAACAATCAAGTGGGACTTGGAAGCCTTGGAGGGACTCACATGGGTGGCTGCTGGAATGCAATCCTGAGCGCCACTGGCTTCTGGATGTGACATCTGTGCCTTCTGCTTAGCCCAGTGTGTTATCGGCTGCTCTCGAGGGCAGAGAGGTCCAGCATTCCTGTGTTTAGGTGTTTGAGCTGCCTTAAGAGGCTAGGTCAATTCTCACTGGTGTCTTCAGGGCTTTAGGCCTTCTGAACAAGCAGGAGGAAGGACGACTTTGTAGAGCTTTGGAAATCTCAACGACTTCAGGGCCATCCCCCTTGGCAGGAGAGAGCCCCACTGGAGGCGAGCAGGGTGCCATGCGGGCCTGTGCTGGGACCAGGCGTGTACGGACGTTGTGAGGGCCACAGGACACAGATCGGTCTTGGTTCACAACTGGTGTCAATGGCCACGCAGCATTTCTGCCAGGTACATGAGTGCGGGGAATTGGGTTTTGGGGTGTGCGTCCTGGTTGCCTAGTTGCTTGGAAGACCCCTATTCAGACCCCAGCCTGAGTCACCGTGACAGGTCTTCTGCTTCACATGCCACATGGAAGCCGTGGCGTCGGTCCCTGACGTCCACCAGGTGTCAGATGTGCGTGTGTATCTTCCTTGGTCTGGGGATGGATCTTGTTTTGAGGTTATAGTAAACGTTCTTTAAGAGGGGTTTTGGATTTTTTATGTTTGTGAGGAGACAGCAGGGAGTGCTTGAGCAGTGAGATCTCCTTTTCAACCAATGCAATTTCAGATCCCAGCAGGTAATGAAGGCAGAGGAGCCGTGGGATCACCTTTCCAACCAATGAGAATTCAGATCACAGCAGGTAATTACGACAGCGGGGCAGGTGGCAGAACCCTGAACTGTGGCTGTTTCTGGTGTCTTGCCCCACGGACAGAGTGTCCTGGGGCCTCCGTGGTCCTCTGTGGGGTGAGTGGAGCGCATGAGCTGGGTGCTGCTGGGCCTTGGCTGGCTCCCCAGCCCGGGGTTTATGCAGGACTTGTTATTAAGACAACTTGGAACCCAGAAAGCAGCACGAGGAGAACGGGGTTGTGCCTTTCTGGATTGTTGGTGCTTCTCAGTCTCAGACACTGAGCAGGCTCTGAGGGGTCTCGCCAGGGAGACTTGCACAGTCGGCCCCCGGGGTGGAGTGGGGCTGCAGCGGGTCTTGCAGGAGCTGGAAGTGGGGGTGAATGTCTCGCAAGCGGGACCTTTCAAATGGGCCCAGCAGGATGCATCCGTGGAAATGGTGCCACCTAACGCAGGGCTGTGGCCAGCAGGACCTGAAAGGCTACAGCGGGCTGTGTTTCTGCTCTCTTGAGAGAGTCTCTGCACGGTTTTCCTTGGTTTTTGTCTGTTTGGAGGACGCTTCCCCCTTTCTTGGGCTTACCTAACCTTCTAAGCCTCCTTGTTGAGCATGACAAAGGCCTGAGAAGGCATTTTTATCGCATAATTATGTTATCCTGATGGCTGGATAAATGACCTGCAAATGTGGGTGACTCAGTAGCTCTGAGGATGTTCAATATCCAAGACAGAGGTGGGAAGGAAATGTTCAGGCAGGCGTCAGAGGATCTGTTCTCTGCTTTACACTGGGGCCCTGGTTTGCTGACAATCCTCACACTCGATCCAAAATAGGGATGATGAAGTCTCACAGATTCGGCTTCGGCTGAGAGCTGCCTCCAGCACAGTCTTGTGTGAGTAAGTTTATATGTTTGGTGCAAAGGGCGGGCGTCAGTTGATCTTATTTGTGGTGGTGCTTATGGTGGCTTTTCCGTAAGGAATGTAGACTTGATTAGCTTTGGCAAGGGAATCCTCAGTGATAAATTGGAAGAATGTTTCAGGAAATTCTGGATCCTGCAGTGAATCTGGAATCTGTATGAAATTGAGATTTGAATTCTCATGATTTCCTAATGCTACCCCAAAACCCAGTAGTTGAGACAGTCGTAGAGCTTCAGTTGTGCTGCCCCGGTTCCCCATTTTAAAAGGAACACGTTGCTTTCATCTAGAATGTTCTGAGCCCTGAGTGCTGCCGGCGGAGTGACCAGCTCTCTGCATCAGAGGGGAAGCCAGGGCTGCGCTCACGGCGTCGCGGCAGCTGGAAGCTGACCCTGGAACTCAGGCACGTGTGATGCTGCACTTTATAGATTTTTCCGAAGTAGACAGCCTTTTCCCACAGCCTTGGGCTGAGTTTCGTCAGAAGCTGGTGTGTGGGAAGCACCATACCCACATTCTGACAGGGAAGACTGGTGCCCAACTGAGGTCAGAGTGGAAATTTGTTCTTCCTTCTCTCCAGTCTGGTCCAGCTGCTCCCTGCTTGACCAGAAGAAAATCATGCTTATCCAAGCTGTAGTCAAACATTTGTCTTTTTTTCTTTAATATGCCCATTTAGTTTATATAGGATGATAGAGAAATGTCTTTTTTTTTTTTTTTTTTTTTTTTTGAGACGGAGTCTTGCTCTGTCGCCCAGGCTTGAGTGTAGTGGCTGGATCTCAGCTCACTGCAAGCTCTGCCTCCCGGGTTTACGCCATTCTCCTGCCTCAGCCTCCCGAGTAGCTGGGACTACAGGTGTCCGCCACCTCGTCCGGCTAGATTTTTGTATTTTTTAGTAGAGACGGGGTTTCACCGTGTTAGCCAGGATGGTCTTGATCTCCTGACCTCGTGATCCGCCCGTCTCAGCCTCCCAAAGTGCTGAGATTACAGGCTTGAGCCACCGCACCTGGCCTGAGAAATGTCTTTTAGGGGAAAATTAATTTCCTTAATTACAGAGAACTGTTTGGATAAAAACTGCCATCAGGAGGCTATTTTGTAATAAGATCTAGTTAAATACTACAGTGGAAAGCTTATATTTGATCTTAAACTTGGGCCCTGTGTGCGTGTCCGCACGCTCGTGCTCATGACGCCAGGCGCAGATGTGAACTACAGGCACGGTACATACTTTCTGGTTGCTTTTTTGAAAGTCTTATTGCTTGGCCTTACCGACTCAAATGTTGAGTTACGTTGATTCTGTTCAGAACGTTCATCCCTCCGTCTAGGGTCCAGTCGTCTTTCAGGGAGGAACCGTCTTCCTCATCTTTGTCCCCTACAGTATTGTATACTTAATGGTCAAATATTTATAGGTTACATGGGTGACTGATCTGTTCATTAGGAGGAAAACAATGCCAATTTTTACATCGTTATAATGGACTTGTTAAATGATTGCTAGTATAATGAAGTTTACATGGCAAAAGAGGCTTTGCAGATGTGAGTGTAACGGACAGTGAGATGGGGGAGGACCCTGGGTTGTCCACGTGGGGCCCAGTGTCCTCACATGTGCCTTGATGAGAGGGAGTATGAGGGTCTGCCTCAGAGGAGGAGACCTGAGGATGAGATAGAGGCCAGAGGCCTGTGGGGCTGAGGGCGAGGGTGGGGCAGGGGCAGGGGCAGGAGGGGTGCAGGGCTGATGCCGGGGCAGTGATCAGAGGGGTGTGGGGTTGTGAGTCAAGCTGCATGGTGGCCTCTATGAATTGGGAGACTCCAGGCAGGAACACAAGCTACTGACCCCTTGTCTTCAGCCCTGGGACTCCTCACTTCCTGGGCTGAGAGGAGGTTTGCATTTGCGGGAATTTGTTGCAGCAGCAATAGGAAGCTAATGCATTGTATCTGTTCTTCACCTCCAAACCTTTGAAAAGTAACCCTGTTGTATCGGCCTTTTGTGTGCCCTAAATTCTAATGAGATGGTTTGTAGGAAATAATGGACACAAACGATGGCAGAACAGAAAGTCGGACAGAAGCAGTGTCTTCTGTGGTTCTGTAGTTTGGGTCTGTGAAGTTAGATTTCGGTCACAGTGTGTGGTCTTGTTCAGCGTATACCTGGAATACTTGTTCAGAGCTCCTGGGGGCGTGGTCTTTAACACCGTTAGGATTAAAACTCCAAGCACATCAGGGACAGAGTTCCTGAGTTAGTGTTAGGCGACCTTCGAATAAGAGTTGGCATGTAGAATCTGCCCACTTTACTAGTATGAAGCAGCAAAATCTTTTTTTTTTTGAGGTGGAGCCTCGTTCTGTCACCCAGACTGGACTACAGTGGTGAGGCCTCGGCTCATTGCAACCTCCACTGCCTGTGCTGAAGTGATTCTCCTGCTTCAGCCTCCAAATTGCGTGATTTATTTTCCTGTTTTATATACTTAGTATATGAAAACTCTACAAACTTTATTAATACAAATGACATGCCAGAACTTATGAGAATCCAGCATTTTCCCATGCAAATTAGTAGTGATGTGGAATTCCTGGGCTGGTTTGGTTTTACAAGACTTAGGGGGCGGATTCTTTGCCTAATTTCTGTGGAGTTAACAATTGTTAATCACCCAACACTGTTACCTCCCCCAACAGCTCAGGTGAGGGGGTTACCACCGCTGTCATGATGAGAGGCAGGAGACTGAGGCTTAGATGAGCAGGTGACACCTTATTGTCCAGCCCCACCAACCCAGTAGTTTCCTGCCATGGCTCAGCTATCTTCCTGCAAGAAAGGATAGACACCCCGGTGCTGGGTAGAAGTCCTTGGGAACCCCTTTCCATCCTCCAGGGAGTTCTTGCTTTATGGTGATGGCTCATGGAGAGGCCTCTGACCCACTGAGAAAGTGACTCATGTTGTGACATTACTGTCTCTCTGTCCGGCTGCTGTCGATTGGGTGATTCATAAAGAGACATTTATTGCTTACAGCTCTGGAGGCTGGAAAGTCCAAGGTCAGTCCAAGGTCACGGCACCTGCACATCTGGTGTCCCAGGGCCTGTGGCTCACAGACGGCAGCATCTCACCGGGTCTTGCGTGGCAGCGGGTGTCTCGTTGGGACTCACGTGGTTGAGGAGCAGCAGGGCTCCTCCCGGCCTCCCAACAAGGACACCAACCCCAGTCCTGAGAGCGGGACCTCCCAAAGGCCCCACCTCTTAATGTATCCCGTCGGAGATGGTTTCAGCATGAGGTTTTGGGGGACATTCAGGCCATAGCCATTGCTCTGCTGTGGTGTTAGGGCTGCCATGGCATCATTACTGCAGCAGAGCCACAGCCTTCTCATCTGTATTTGCTGCAGGAGGAAGTCGCAGGTGCCTGAGCAAGTTGGGGTTCGGTGCAAGAAGTGGAGACCCTCTGGGAATCTTAGCAGGAGGAACTTAAGAGCTTTGAGAACTGACACCTTAGGACTGTAGTTTTCTTCAGACTGTAAAAACCTTGGTGTGTGACAATATTGAACATTTCCTGAGCCCTGTGATCCTGTAAAACAGTGATGGTTAAGACCTTCCCCCTCGCCACAACTGCGCCCCCACTTTTACTGCAAGAAGCCCCTTCCCATGTGGCTTAGGCTGACTGGCGGATGACCATTTACCAAGGACAAGGCCAGACGCAGGCCTTCAAACCCCCCTTCTCTGCCTTATAAGTGATTAGCTAAACTGCCTGTTCCCACTGATCGATCACCTCCCACCTTGAAATGGTTCTTCGTGGTGCAGTTGTGCCTAGGGGGGTGGACTTGTCTTTGACTGTCGCCTTCCACAGAGGACGGTTAGGGTGAGCAGGAAAGAATTCTCTGCTACAGGTCTGCATTCCAGGCTGTTTCCAGAAGTGGGAATTCTGGTGCCCTGGAGTCTGAGAATGGGTTTCTAGTGTCCCAGCTTCAGGTGGAGTTGAAATGGAGTGAGACAACCCACCACATCCATCTGGAGCCAGGAACTAGAGCCATTTGTAAAGCGGCAGATTCTCCATAAGATTAAAAAAAAAAAAATGCTCTCAGCACATTGCTTTCTTTCTCATATGCATTTGGCCATCTAAAATGGGAATGGTGGTTTTTGAAGCATGAATGTAGTTTTAAATTTTGAGTATTGTAAACTTTAATGTAGCTTCTTAAAATGTTTGCCTGATTATCTGGAGAATTACTAAACCTTTGGAGTGGTAATAATGAGTTGATCTATATGACTCTGCTTTCTATGATGCAATGAAAGCATTGCAATTAAAACCTCTGCAGTTGGGTCAGCAGGCGATTGGCCAAAACAAATTCTGCCTTTTGGGTTTCTTTAACCAAACAAGGGAGTAGAGTGTAGGCTGAAGTGGCAAATTCATTTCAGAGCTCGCCAGAGCCCTCAATGATTGAGCAGCCTTCTCAGGCGAACGTGTAACGTGCCATGAATCTTGGCAAGGCTGGCTACTGATGTGTGCACCTGACACCACGGAGCCCCACCTAGGAAGATGTGGTTTCTGTAACAAGCTTTGGAAAACCGAAGTTCAGCTTCATTATCCAACTTTGTTCCAGAAAACGCTTTGACCAGATGGCCAAGACCTGATTGTCTCAGGGTTGAGAAGTGGTTATAAAACTGCCCTTACTTGGTGCCAATCAGTGTTGGTCCACAGTGATACTCCTGCAACCTCACTGAATAGTTTGGAGACTGAAATGAGACTGTGAAAATCTCCTTAAGGTGAAAAGGGCTCTGGGGCACCTGGGAATATCCGCACACCCGTGACCATTCCCCTTTAAGGTGGAAAGGATGGCTGGGTCACGCGGGAGCATCCGCACACCCATGGCTGTCCTCTTTAAGGTGGAAAGGGCTGCTGGGGTGCCCCGCAATATCCACACACCCGTGGCGATTGTGGCTGTCCCTCTTTCTGCTCAGTCACCTCTGTGTTCCCGCATTCAGGCTTTGGGACACTCATGAGCAGCTCGTCCCTTGGGCTGATGAGGAAGGAGTGGGAGGTTGTTCTGAGGCTCTGTCACTTCCCTGTCATGAGCTGGGCAAGGCAGTGGCAGTGACCCCTGAGGAGTCTGGTCAGTGAGGGCTCTGGCAGGAAGTGCTGAGGCTTGAGGTGGCTCTGTCATTCGTAACCAAATGTCTTCCCTCTTATTTCCACGATTCCTTCTAGTTCTGCGCCTTGCACTGCAGTGCCTCTGTGTGTCTATAAATACACATGAGTTACGATACAGGTGTCTCTTTCCCCTCTGTCTGGCGCTGGGCCCAGGGAGTGAAGTGCATGACCCCCTTACTGCTGGATGCCCACCAGCACGAGGCACTGCCTGCCCTGCTAACGAATGCCTACAGCGAGTCCTGGAAGCCCCCTTCTGAGCACCTGGCCTGTTGACGGTGTACACAGGAGACAAATGAGCTCCCGTTGCCCCACCCTGAGCAGAGACTGGGGAGGCGGCGGCAGCACTGTCCCCCATGGTGCATCCTTGGTGCATGGAGGAAAGTGTGTTCATGCTTAAAACACAGCCCACCCTCTCAAAAGCAGGATGACAATCACATTTATATCTGGAATCTTAAAAAAGGGCCCGTCTCTTGGAGAGAAGAACGTGGCATGTATGTGCGTACCTACTTTTTTTTTTTTTTTTTTTGAGACAGTTTCCCTCTGTCACCCAGGCTGGAGTGCAGTGGCGCGATCTCAGCTCACTGCAAGCTCCGCCTCCCGTGTTCATGCCACTCTCCAGCCTCAGCCTTCCGAGTAGCTGGGACTACAGGCGCCCGCCACCACATCTGGCTAATTGTTTGTATTTTTAGTAGAGATGGGGTTTCACTGTGTTAGCCAGGATGGTTAACTGACCTCGGTTTCCTGATCTCGTGATCTGCTCGCCTCGGCCTCCCAAAGTGCTGGGATTATAGGCATGAGCCACCGTGCCAGGCCGTATGTGTGTACCTCTTTACAAGTCTTGCCCGACCTTTGCATTTAAAAATTATGAAAAACTTAAGGATGTGACTGACAAGAACTTCATAGGTTTCTCCAAGTAAAAATTTGGAAAAGTTAAGTGAACCCATAATGTGTTTTATTTCTATGAGTCCCACACTTGGATTTTTAAATGTGGGCAAAACATCTCTGTTTTTCAGCCTGATTTCCGTGGAATCGTGAATGAAACGTGCTGAAGTTGCCGTGCAGATTTTGTTATGTGGCGGTGACAAGTGGGGCTGGTCATTAAACAATTGGAGGGATCCCTGTCCTTTCTGTGCTCCTGTTGGACACTAGGCACGTGCTTGGTGTTTTCCGTGTGTGTGGACAAGATGAGGACAGAATTTCCGGATCCACATGGTGGTATCTTCTCCCTTTTCTGTTAAAACGTGTCTTCTGCTGCTTCTACATAGACCAAGTGTTTCTTTCTCTTGCCTGTCTACATAAACGCTGTTTAACAAAAACTGTATTGTAGACATGTGAAGCTGAATGCCACATGATAGAGCAGATGGAGATGACTGAGTATACTGTTTTGTGGAAGGAAGGTTTAAAATGATTTTTAGCTTTTTCCTTGAAATAGGGAATAATTTTTTTTTTTTTTTTTTTTTTTTTTTGAGACGGAGTCTCGCTCTGTCGCCCAGGCTGGAGTGCAGTGGCCGGATCTCAGCTCACTGCAAGCTCCGCCTCCCGGGTTTACGCCATTCTCTCGCCTCAGCCTCCGGAGTAGCTGGGACTACAGGCGCCCGCCATCTCGCCCGGCTAATTTTTTGTATTTTTTTAGTAGAGACGGGGTTTCACCGTGTTAGCCAGGATGGTCTCGATCTCCTGACCTCGTGATCCGCCCGTCTCGGCCTCCCAAAGTGCTGGGATTACAGGCTTGAGCCACCGCGCCCGGCCAAAATAGGGAATAATTTTAACTTTTTCCCTGAGATAGGGAATAATGAAATGGGAAAATAATTAAATTTTCCCATTTAATTGTTAGATTATATTAATTATTAGATTATTCATATATTGCAAGGGAAAATGGAACTAGATCATCCCATGTACCCAAATGAAAATTTCAAGGATATGGGTGAATTCATTTGTACTCCTTTAATTTTTGTTTGCTTGTTTTTGACAGTCTCACTCTGTTTCTCAGGCTGGGTGCAGTAGTGAGATGACAGCTCACTGCAACCCCAACCTTCTAGGCTCAAGTGATTCTCCTGCCTCAGCCTCCCCAACTGCTGGGATTTACAGGCATTAACCACCAGACACATCTTATCACCTCTTGGAGACTAGCTTTGAGTTTGGGCATTCAGTGAACTGTATTTTGGTTAATTCCCAAAGTTTCTCACTGTTGATCTTTAATTTGTTAAAAATGTACATGTATTGTGAAATGCATCACATTTCCTTAGCGTTCACGGATTCCCTGTTAGTGGGGCAGAGACGCAGAAGGGCAGAAGGCATTCAGACATCATCAGGGTTGCAGTTGAGTGCTTGCCTCGAACACGTTGGAGCTCTGGGCTCTGTGGCCCCACGGGGGTCCTCTGTCCACTGAGGGGGCCGGGTTACCTGGAAGGTCCCTCCAGCGTCTGCGATTTTGCCCTTTTCAGGTTAACATCTCATCGTTGTCCTGGACAGCACTGCCTTTCGTTCACTGACTCATGAGTGAACAGCTGGTCGGTGGCCAGTGCTGCTACCTTCAGCTGGGAGGTGGTGATGTGATTTCACTTCCATCGAGCTTGGTTCTTGGTGTATTAAGGGTTCAGTTGTATGTTTATTTTTAATCTGCACCTCTGAATTGGTCTTTTGATTGCAAAGAGATTGCTTGATGGATTTGCTTCTGAATGTTTCGTGGATAACAGGAGAACCTCGCTTATCTGTGTGTTCATTTAATGTGTTTTTGCCAGGCATTTAAATGGGTGTGTTAGCCCTTAGCCCACTTTCTGTGTGTGGTGGATTCATTCTAATCATTTACGTGAAGTCTCTCTTCTATGAAGGCCAGAGGATGTGGGGCGCTGTCTCCCTAAACTCGGGGGAAATGGCATTGTTCTGCCCTCCTCCCTGGGAACCCTGGTGTTTCCAGGTCTCTGGACTTGGCTCCCACACTGGGAGAGTGGCTGTGGCTTCTGGAGCCCGTTTTGTGTGAGACTGACTCCTTCACTTGCTTTATTCCCCACTGTCTTTGCTGCTTTATGACGCAGGGATGAGGGAGTTGGGCCGGGGACCATGCCTGTGCCTGAAAGACCCGATGCAGAAACTCATCGTGGGAAGGATGTTCCTTGAGGGCAGCTTTTGGAGTCTTTTCCTACTTTTAACTGAGAAGTAGCTATTCACATGGTTGTATTCTGCTAGTGTGTTTCAAAATAATTGGTGTAGAGTTACGAAGATGTCCGAGACACCCATGATCGACTCCGGGCCAGTGACAGGCATTGTGCTCAGATGCCTTCAGACCACATTCAGATGCCAAAGATTCTTGCTTGGTTATTCTCAATCTTATGAGAATCTTAAACGCGAGCCAGAGTGTGGATTTTCTCTTGAGCCCCCATGATTTTGCTTTGTATATTGGGAATGAATGACTTCACCAAGGGGAAAGAATTTGAGGAAGGAAACTCTGAGCCTGGAGGGGTGGGGAGAGGTGGGGGGAAGAGGAGGCAAAAGGAGCTGTAGAGGGAGGAGGAGCCAGGCTGGGGCTGGGGCGTCTCCCCATGATGCTCCCCCACCCCTGGCGCGAGGCCCCAGGGACTGACTGACTTTCCCACAGGAAATGTGTATGATGATTGCGTGTCTGTTTTGGGGGCGGCCATTTGGATTGAGGGAATGTCCCTGTTGTGATTCCTTATTGATTCGAAGGTTGAAATGTTTGTGCTCAATACAGGGGTCTCGTGGTGCGATGGGAAATGTGATCGCAGCCGCCTTCCGGGTAGGGGAGCCTTCGAGGCCGTCAGTGGTGGCCGGTGTCAGCCTTTGTCTCCCTGGGTGAGCTGCCCTCAGGGTGGGAAGGGAGGTCCTCGGTGGTGGCCGCTGCTGGCCTTCGCCTTCCCGGGTGAGTGCTGCTCCATCCCCGGCTCTCCGACTCCTTGCCTGCACCTTCCTCATTGGAAGCCATGATCCATCAACCTTGTCCACGCGTGTCCTGCAGACTAGTGCTGACTACAGGTTCAGGAGTGGTCAGAGGAGGCCCTCGTGATGCGAAGCTAAACGATTAATGATGGCGCTGCTGAGTGCATGATCCGTGTCAGTCCAAATGTCTGGGTAGGAGGGAACTGCAGGGTGGAGGGAAGACTGGACAGATGGGTGCTTTCCTCGGCCCCTGGGAGCACAGCCAGGTAAATGCTCAGACCTCCTGGTTTCTCCCATATTTCCATAAATAGCAAGGGAAGGACTCGGGGCACCCAGGGACTTCATGGGTATAAGCTGTGTCCTCGTGTGGCCCCAGCTGTGGCCAGTGACGTTATTCTCTTTAACCTCAGGCTTATTTTGTATAAAAACACAAAGGGGGAGAAGGAGTTCAAGGGCCTCTAAAAACGTATGTAATTGTTAATAGGCCTACTTTTATGATTTCTTACGTATGAAGAGCAAATCATGAAACAAACTCATTTCTGTTTGAAGAAATCTTGACTGTCCTCATTTTTGTGGCAAGAAACATTCTTTGCTTAGGGAGCGTTAGTGCCCTCCTGCCCAGTGCCATTGCCTGGCATGTCCTCGCACACACCTCTGTCCATTGGTCTCTGTTCACCTTTCCACCTAGAATTGTAGGAGGGGCGCTGGGATCTTCGGGCTAGAAAGAAACTCTGAAGATGACTTTTGGGGCGGCTTTTAGTCAGAGCTCTCCAGAGAGACAGCCAGCCAGGTGTGCGTGTGTCTCCATGGGGGAGGCTTGCTGCAGGGGCTACAGAGTCCAGGAAGCCCCAGGACTCACAGCCTGCAAGCTAGAGTCCTGGGAGGGTGTGGCTTGAAGACATGAAAAGCGGAGGGTGCAGATCCCACCCGGGTCTGAGGAGCTGAGACCCAGGAGCACGGGCGGCAGAAGACGGATGTCACTGGCCCATCAGCCAGACAGGTGGAGTGAGCCCAGTTTTCCCCACCTTGCTGTTTTACTCAGGCCCTGGGTGGATAGGGTGGTGCCCCACACACCAGCGAGGATGGGCCTCCACTCAGTCCAGAGGCAAACATGCATCTCACACAGAAATAATGTGGAACCAGCCATCTGGGCACCCCGGGTACGCTCAAGTCGATGCACAAAACCAACGCCGCACGTGGCCTTGACATCTGCGTGTTAGCATCACTCCACGCACATTGCTCGGTCATTACCTCGGTGAGTTTGTAAGCTCGTTGTGTGGTTCTGGGGGTCTTTGTCCCGGGTGGTGGTGGTGATGACAGGCTCCCCACCGCCCCAGCTCAGGTATGGAAGGTGATGCCACCAACAGCTCCTTATTTCCCAGACACTTGAGCGGGTGCTCTGTGCAGCCGGTTCCACCTGCAGCAGCATCTGCTCCCTCCGCCGATTCCATTCGGAGTGTGCGCCTTCCTTCTGTTGAGGGTGCAGCCTTCTTTCAGGGAGGATCTGTGTCCTGTTCACCTATGTCTCCTGTGGTATATCTCATGGCTGAATAGTAGCTATAGGATACCTCGGTGGCTGAATGATAGGTTCATTGGAAGGCAAACTTTACACTTTTTTTCTTTTTGAGATGGAGTTTCACACTCAATGCCCAGGCTGAAGTGCAATGGCACGATCTCGGCTCGTTGCAACCTCTCCCTCCTGGGTTCTAGTGATTCTCCTCCCTCAGCCTTCTAAGTAGCTGGGGTTACAGGCGTTTGCCACCACGCCTGGCTAATTTTTGTATTTTCGTTAGAGTTCGGGTTTCACCATGTTGGCCAGGCTGGTCTTAAACTCTTGACCTCAGGTGGTGCACCCATCTCGGCCACCCAAAGTGCTGGGATTACAGCCATGAGCCACTGCACTCAGGAACTTAATACCGTTTTTTTCTTTTCCTTTAAATCATAATGAGCTTGTTAATGCTTCCGCTAATGTTTATTTTTTAAAATGTTATCTGTGACCTTTCAGCATTTCATAGCACTTCTTGTGTGAATATTTAAAAAAGGCCCTTTAGTCGTGGGGGAGAAGGGGTTATCCCTTTCTGCAGAGGGAGATGGAGGAACAGGCCCTGGTGGGTCTGAGCACAGGCAGCCACCCCAGCCTTGGTGCTTGCTTAGGTCTGTTCTCCGTTCACCATAGCCGCGTCCAGTCTCATTGTCAGCTTAAAAATAAGCTTTTTCCTTTTCCTAATCAGAAGAGTTAGTTTGTTAACCATCACATTAAGGTATCGAGAATGATGGCCTTCAGGCCTCAGATATGACACAAGTAGTAAATGCAGCTGACCCTGAATGACATGGGTTTTGAGCTTCGAAGGATCACTTATGTTAATTTTTTTTCCAACCAAACCCTTACTGAAAAAACCTGGCTTTGTGGAGGGTCGTTTCCTACATGTGGTTCCATAGGGTGGCCGAGGGGTCCTGTGGATAGTAGATTTGGGTAACCTCGGGGTGTGTTCTGGAATCCATGTCCCTGTGTATACAGAGGGACAACTGCAGCTTTTTAAAAGTTTGTGTCCTGCCTTGACGTAAAAAGGCTCCAAGGTGGATGCAAAATTATTTCATTCTTTTGGTTTTCTTGGTGGGATATTGATGTTTATTCTTCAGTGTCTAAAATCCTGAGTGAACAGAGTTAGTGCTTCAGGAACAAAGCCAGTCTGGAAACACATATTTGGATATCCACCTTTTCTTCATGGTTTTGCAAAAGACCATGGTCACATTTTATTCAGTTGAACCATAAGAAACTGCCAATATTTGCTGCTTTGCCTACAAAATGGCAACTTCGTACGATATTACAAACAAAGGCTTCCTGGATGGGGAAAATAGGAATCGGTAAGAACCTGAAGTTGTCTGTCATGGCCTCTGAGTCACAGGTAAATAAACCTGCGTGAGGGGGAAGTTGGCTGTACAGCATTTTCCTTCTGTTTTGAGACTGTCAGAAAAAGGTCAGTTCCATTGCATTGGGTCCCTTTGCCTCACCTTTGCTGCAGAGGGGACTTGCCATTATACTTCTTGTTCCCAGTGCCCAGGAGGCTGATGCCACATAGAAGACCTGCAGGTCAGCGCATGTGAAACAGGCATCGGACACGCTGTGCACCTTGGGACGCATCTGAGAAGTGCGTGCTTGCAGCAGATCTGAGGTGAGGGCGTGTTCCATCTCCTCTCCCTTCTCTGACTTTGCAGGCCTTTGAAGTTGGTCCTGGAAAGTGAAATTAGTTCATGTTGATTAGCTCCAGGTCAAAGCCGGGACCGAAGAGACTGGCCCTTCAGTACGGATGTGAAGCATTGGGCCTTCCCATCAGGCAGCAGGGACTCAAGAAAGCCCCCACACGCCCTCCAGTTCCCTTATGTTGAAATTTTTTGTACTCGGCCATGCCGGGTCACTTTGGGAAGTCAGTGGGGGGTTCACATGGGGGTGTGCAGTATTCTTAGGTGTCAGGTGCGAGAGTTGAATTTGTAGAAGCTGTGCAGATAGGAAAGGGCCTGACAGGGAGTACTGTTTACACAGAGCCGATTTAACGGGAGGTCTGTGCTCTGCCTGGGTCCGTGTCTGACCGGTGTCTCCCAGTCTGCAACAGGACGTTGACGTGACTCGGCGCCATTGTCCCACTCTGTGTAGACATCTGAGGATCTGTGCGCAGCTGCTCTGTTAGAATGAGTTGTGATAATGAACTGAGAAACAGTGAACAAACCCTGAATTGGTTAGCACTGGTTCCACGGCCACTTCCGCCGTGGTTGGAGTCATTCATAATAAAGTGTGCTGGACTCCTACGCAGAGCTCTGAATTTCAGAGCTCTGCCTTTAACTCAGCAGCTAACCAGCTGCTTCCTTCAGAAGACATTTGAGTCCCCTTTACCTGTCAGGGTGACCCTGGGAGTTTGAAGATGAGTGAGACAAGCCCTCCCTGTCTTATGGTCTTATGGATTTTACTGTCCAGAGGGGAGACAGATGTGGATGGTGAAGGAGGCCCTATCAGAGATCAGCGCACGTCAGTTTTATTTCTTCAGCACTTGCTGTGTTCAGGCGGTACCCCGGGCCATGTACAGAGCATCTGGGGACCCTGCCCATGGCATCCCGGGCACAGCTAGCATCTGCGCCATCTTCATCCTTGGCCTGAGTTTTGGGGGAAGTACCGAGGATGGCTTCTGCCATTGCTGGAGAGAGTTGGAAGTCAGGGCAGCCCTCCACAAGATGATCGTCAGCTGATTCCTCAAGAAAGAGAGGTGGTCCCCATATGGGCAGAGCAGGGCAGCATGCACAGACCTGGGTGTGGGGTCTGCTGGGAGACAGCAAGGGTGAGGTGTGAAGGCAGTTGGAATTTACAGGATAAATGATCACTAAGGCGATGCTGGGAAAACATAAAATTGGGACTCTCTGGGGTAAACGTGGACTTAGGGTGACCCTGGGTGTGGGTGTTTTCAGGCTCTGAAGGCAGAGATTTAGGAAATTGGGGCAGAGCTGAGCCCCAGATGAGGATGAAGACCACCCTTGGGATGTTGAATGAGACAGGGGTGGAAACCCAGTGAATGTCCTGGGGTCAGTCCAGCAGGAAGGCAGCAGAGGAGACCGGTGTCTTCAAAAGCCCGGTGGGGCCTGCCTCTCTTTTTTTTTTTTTTTTTTTTGAGACAGAGTCTCGCTCTGTCACCCAGGCTGAAGTGCAGTGGCGCGATCTCAGCTCACTGCAAGCTCCGCCTCCCAGGTTTACACCATTCTCCTGCCTCAGCCTCCCGAGTAGCTGGGACTACAGGCACCCGCCATCTCGCCCGGCTAGTTTTTTGTATATTTTTTTTTTAGTAGAGACGGGGTTTCACCGTGTAGGCCAGGATGGTCTCGATCTCCTGACCTCGTGATCCACCCGTCTCGGCCTCCCAAAGTGCTTGGCCTCTCAAAGTGCTGGGATTACAGGCATGAGCCACTGCTCCCTGCCGATACTTTTAAAATTTCTAAGCTACTCTCTGTCATACCCACTCCCGTATTTTTTTTTTTAAACCAGGTTTATGGCTATATTTTTTCCAAGGGAACCAAACAGTTACCTATTTGAAGTACAAATAACAGCGTGTTTAAAAACAGAAAATACCAATTTGCATAGAAGTTTCCAAATACCCAGTTGGTATGAGCCTTGCATTGCGGTGTCACTACCTGCTCTTAAATTTCTACACGATGTATAGATAACGAGGCAGGGACGGCTCGTACATCTTCAGGTTTTGATTCTACTAACTTGGGCTATATTTTCATTGATTTTGGCACAGCTGTGGGTGTGGCAAGCAATGCCAGGGTATTTATTTTGAAGCTTGTCCAAGAACAGTTGGGAAGATTTTCACATTTTTAGAATTTTCAGAGTAATGGTTATAATTTACAAAGAATTTAAAATTGTGTAGTCATTATTTTGCTTTTTTCTAGATGTGCCCCGAAACAGGGTTGTTAACTAGAATTCTACATCACAGGATTCAGAACAGTACCCTTTTGGAGCAGATGCGTGTAATCGAGGATTTCCGCCCAGTCAGTTCACTTTAAGTGTGTTTACAAGGTTTTCTTTATCCTAGTTGGCACCTGTGGCTATAGTTTGTTTTCACTGCTGAGGAATATTCCATGATGGAAACCGTAATTCATCTGTTTTTCATATCGGTGGACATTTGGATTATTTGGGGAGGCTGTGTATGTGTATTCAGCCTTCATTTTTTCAGGATTTTTTGTAGAAGATAATGTAACAGTGTAACATCCTCTGCTACCGAGCCAAGACACGAACCCTGATTACAGCCACACAGACTCTCACATAGACGCTCAGGCCTTGTTACCAACACACAGAACCATTTTCTTAAATTGAAACACAGTAGCAGAACCTGAAGCCATGTGAATGGGTCCTCTGATCTTACACTTGGAATTCACTTTTTATTACTATGCCTGCTAATTAGGAAGCATATCAATTATACAGAAATCTGAGAATGTAAAATTATACATTTATAACAGAAAAAAAAGCTTATTTAATAGCCCAGAACACATGGCTATGTTTTTCCCTCATGCCCCACCACTGTTTTCTTTGCTTGAAATGGAAAATGACACTTGAATGGGGTTTTCTAGCGACTGTTAGTTAGACTGGCATAGTTCTTCAGAGACAGAGGATGTAAAGCACATGGAGAATTGTTTGTGGAATGTGATTTCCTGGTCGCCTCATTCAGGCTGCCACCGCCTTCCCCTCTGGCCGCCTGCACCGTGGGACATCTGAGGAGGTCCCTGTTTCATCCTCTGGAAATTCTGAAAAGGAAGGAGAGGAGGGCGTGCAGCGTGTGGTGCATTTGTGTTGGTCCTTCCAGCTTTTATTTGGAGTCTCGGCTGCCTTGGTGGTTCCTGCCTTTATGTCCCTAGTTCGTGGCTTCGTCCTTGTGTCTAACTCACAGGCAGACAGATGGAAAGGGAAGTTGTATTCAGCCAACAGCTTGATCTTATTCTCAAGGCTTAAATCGACTGAGTATTTGGAGACTTCTGTGCAAATGGGCATTTTTGGTTTTTAAGCATGGTGTCTTATTTGTACTTCAAATGGGTAACTGGTTCTCTTGGAAAAAATAGACATAAAGCTGGTTCTTAAAAAAAAAAAATGGGAGTGGGTGTGAGAAAGTGGCTTAGAAATTACACCAGTAATGGTCAGGAGTGGTGGCTTACGCCTGTAATTCCAGCACTTTGAGAGGAGGAGGCAGGTGGATCCCCTGAGGTTAGGAGTTCGAGACCAGCCTGGTCAACATGGTGAAATCCCGCCTGTACTGAAAAGATGAAAATTAGCCGGGCATGGTGGCAGGCACCTGTAATACCAACTACTTGGGAGGCTGAGGCAGGAGAATCACTTGTACCCGGGAGGCAGAGGTTGCAGTGAGCCGAGATCGCACCACTGCACTCCACCCTGGGCGACAGAGCAGAAACTCCATCTCAAAATAGAAAAAAAAGAAAAAAAAAAAACAAAACCTGGTAATGGAAACCTGACTGCATCATCTGTGATGGAGATGGCGGATTATTTCATTTTTAGTGACAGGATGAATTGGATATGTTTGCAGTATTGATCTTGAGAAGGGAAATGGTGAGAACCAAATGTGCCGCCCAGCTTGGGCCTCGCCGTTGGCAGAACACCCTGGCGGGCAACAGACTGGAGACTCGGAGACCGAGGGGAGAATTCTCACGCCTTGACACTGGTGCAGTCTGTGCTTCTGGACTCCTGCTGGAGGGAGCGGCCCCTTTGCCTTGCAGGCTTTGGTGCAGTGGAGACCTTAGGACCTGCCCCTCCTGGCACACCTGTGGGTGTGGCGAGCAGTGCCAGGGCTGAGGCACAGGTGTTGAGCCCAGAACGTGGGACAGGAGAGGCTGCACACGCCGGCAGGCGTCTGCTCCAGCAGCCGGGGTTTTCCGCAAGGGGGCGGGGCTTTGGTTTTCCTCCTTGAATTTGGGTGGGGAGGGTGTCCTGGGGTGCTGTGTCTGCATTTGTGTTGCTCTGAGGTCAAGTTGTGGCCCCGAGTCCCTGTCCCTCTGCCAAAGTGAGAGTTTGCCCATTTTCAGGTCATATTTCCCTTGGGTCCGGGCCTCTAGGAGTGGGGGGCATTCAAAGGGGGTGTGAGCACGGTGGACGCGCGTGGGCCTCTTCCTCTCCCCTCAGCTCCTGGGCTGTGTGTGAAGAGCTGCCCAGCGGAATCACCCTCCTGCCTGGTGTTTCATTCACCAGAAATCGTTCTCACTGTGGACTGTTGAGTCAAATGTAATCCAGAAATGGAATGTGCTGTTGCTGGATGCCACACACAGCATCAGGAGCCTACTTGCAGATTATATGATCTTACCCCACACCTTAAAAGTAAAGACTATGGTTGTCAGGCCTCTGAGCCCAAGCCAAGCCATCGCATCCCCTGTGACTTGCACGTATAAGCCCAGATGGCCTGAAGTAACTGAAGAATTACAAAAGTGGAAATGTCCTGCCTGGACTTAACTGATAACGTTCTACCAGAAATAAGTGAAAATGGCCGGTCCTTGCCTTAAGCGATGATTTTTTTGTGTGTGAAATTCCTTTTCCAGGCTCATCCTGGCTCAAAATGCTCCCTCACTGAGCACCTTGTGAACCCCACTCCTGCCCGCCAGAGAACAACCCCCCTTTGACTATAATTCTCCTTTACCTACCCAAATCCTATAAAACGGCCCTACACTTACCTCCGTTCGCTGACTCTTTGGACTCAGCCCGCCTGCACCCAGGTGAAATAAACAGCCATGTTGCTCTCACAAAGCCGGTTTGGTGGTCTCTTCACACGGACACGCATGACAATAGTTAAGGAGATACTGAAGTCTTTGCTAGCTTCAAGAGCTTTTTCAGTTTGTGTCAGGCCATTTTAGGCAGAAGGATAAAGCTTGCTTAGAGAATCTTACAGAAATGTTTGGTGCAGCGCCGTTAAGTCGTGGAATAAATATGTAACTTTCCGTGGCGGCCCTCTGGAAAGAGATGCACTTTGAGTGCACCCTGGCCTGCTCGCTACAAGAATCGGCCATGTCACCCCACTTTCCGTGGGTCTGCAGGTGTGCGTGGTCCATTGCCCTGCACTGTGGCCATGGAAAGGAAGGTGATCTGGAATGCTGGCGACAGTTATCGGTGCGTGTTGATGTGTGCTGCTTTCTACAGGGGAGAACATTTCTGTTTAATAAACATCTCATCACGATGATGACTGCAAGATATTTGAGTCTCATTCAATAGTGTTTCTGGCTTCCTTCTAGTTTTAATCTGCTTTCTAGCACTAGGCAAGTGAAGACACGGAAAGTAAAAACCCATCGAACTTGTAGAGACATGGTGTTGTGTAGGAGCAGACTGTAGCCTCTGGCTCTGTTTAAAGATCGTAGTAAACCTCTTACCTGGCATGGTCAGGGTGTAAATTATCTTGTTTAATCGAAATGTGTATGAGTCAAAGCTGTTGCCTGCATTGTTGATGAAATACCAGATTTTAAGGGAACATGTCAATGTGCCGTAAGATATCAACAAAGTTCCTCACTGAGGTTCGGCGCAGGTTCGGAGGAGCTGGGCCTTAGGTCACCGGGGTCATCTCTGGGAGCAGATGCACAATGTGGGCATTAGTCACTTAGCCTTTCCGGAGCCGAGGAACAGCTCTCTGTAGTGGTTTTTGGAACCTGTATTTAGAGTCAGTTTGTCCCACTTGACTCGAAGTTGCTGCGCAATTTCAGACCTTTGCCTCCACCGTGAGCTCGTTTTCTTGTCCCCTGATAACTGC